>NW_025533791.1:235000-407500 GCF_020615455.1 Coregonus clupeaformis
TCCTAACATCTCCCCCTCTGAGATCAGGCTAACATTAACACCTCATCATGCAGTGTTAATGTGTCTCAAATAGAATTACTTACACGGAGACATGAAGACACACAGTCTAACAGCAGCCATGGTACTCAGGCCTGAGTTAGTGTACTGTGTGTAGGGACAGGAGTTGGTCCTGCGTTATGAAAGGAACTAGACACGGACACGAATGATCTGTTTAGTGTGTTAACACACTATTGGTAGTCTGTTGTAACCAAGTATTGGTGCTAAACTGTGTGTTATTGGATGCTAGCATGCTAGTTAGCTATGGTGTCATAGTTAGGCATCGTGGGCTGTTGTGGGTAGTTACTGTAGGTTGGCATTGTCTTCGGTGTAGCACGAAGCTAGCTAGCTAGCCGTTTTTCGAACAGAGTCAACACAGTAGCCATTGTGTGCTGTACTGTGGCAGCTAAATACAATATATTTGTGCTAAGCTAGCCAACGTTTAATTATTGCTGCGTTATGAAAGGAACTAGACACGGACACGAATTATCTGCTTAGTGTGTTAACACACTATTGGTGGTTTGTTGTGACCAAGTGTTGGGTGCTAAACTGTGTGTTATTGGATGCTAGCATGCTAGTTAGCTATGGTGTCATAGTTAGCTAGCTGAATAAAGTGGGTTGAGTCTACTCCTTTAAACATTGAACCGCTGTGGTTCACAACAATTCTGATTTCTAAAGGTGGAAGTTGGGAGAGTTTTTGTTCGGGTGGTTCAGTGAAACAATTATAGTTTCTGAGGTGGAAGTTTTGGTGAGGGAGGCCCTGCTCTCTCTTCTTCCAGATGTTTAGTTCATTTCATTCCGATCTCCTCTGCATTATTGTAGCCATTTGCTACAGCCTGTCAACTATGCCTCTGCCTATCCCTGTTCTCTCCTCTCTGCACAGGCTACACAAACGCCTCACACCGCGTGGCTGCTGCCTCTCTAACCTGGTGGTCCCTGCACGCACCCCACACCTGGAGTTCCAGGTCTCAGGCAGCCTCTGGAACTGCCGTTCTGCTGCCAACAAAGCTGACTTCATCCCAGCCTATGCTAACCTCCAGTCCCTCGACTTCCTGGCGCTGACAGAAACATGGATTACCACTGAAAACACTGCTACTCCTACTGCTCTCTCCTCGTCTGACCATGTGTTCTCGCATACGCCGAGAGCATCTGGTCAGAGGGGTGGTGGCACAGGAATCCTCATCTCTCCCAAGTGGACATTCTCAATTTTTCCCCTAACCCACCTGTCCATCTCCTCATTTGAATTCCATGCTGTCACAGTCACTAGCCCATTTAAGCTTAATATCCTTGTCATCTATCGCCCTCCAGGTTCCCTTGGAGAGTTCATCAATGAGCTTGACGCCTTGATAAGTTCCTTTCCTGAGGATGGCTCACCCCTCACAGTTTTTGGGGATTTCAACCTCCCTATGTCCACATTTGACTCATTTCTCTCTGCCTCCTTCTTTCCACTCCTCTCCTCTTTTGACCTCACCCTCTCACCGTCCCCCCTACTCACAAGGCAGGCAATACGCTTGACCTCATCTTTACTAGATGCTGCTCTTCTACTAATCTCACTGCAACTCCCCTCCATGTCTCCGACCACTACTTTGTTTCCTTTTCTCTCTCGCTCTCCTCCAACACTACTCACTCTGCCCCTACACAGATGGTAATGCGCCGCCGCAACCTTCGCTCTCTCTCTCCCACTACTCTCTCCTCTTCCATCCTATCATCTCTTCCCTCTGCTCAATCCTTCTCCCTCCAATCTCCTGATTCTGCCTCCTCAACCCTCCTCTCCTCCCTTTCTGCATCCTTTGACTCTCTGTGTCCCCTATCCTCCCGGCCGGCTCGGTCCTCCCCTCCAGCTCCGTGGCTTGATGACTCATTGCGAGCTCACAGAACAGAGCTCCGGGCAGCGGAGCGGAAATGGAAGAAAACTAAACTCCCTGCCGACCTGGCATCTTTTCACTCCCTCCTCTCTACATTTTCTTCATCTGTTTCTGCTGCTAAGGCCACTTTTTACCACTCTAAATTCCAAGCATCTGCCTCTAACCCTAGGAAGCTCTTTGCCACATTTTCCTCCCTCCTGAATCCTCCCCCCCCCCCCCTCCTCTCTCTCTGTGGATGACTTCGTCAACCACTTTGAAAAGAAGGTTGACGACATCCGATCCTCGTTTGTTAAGTCTAATGACACTGCTGGTCCTACTCACACTGCCCTACCCTATGCTTTGACTTCTTTCTCCCCTCTCTCGCCAGATAAAATCCTGCGACTTGTGACTGCAGGCCGCCCAACAACCTACCCGCTTGACCCCATCCCCTCCTCTCTTCTCCAGACCATCTCCGGTGACCTTCTGCCCTACCTCACCTCGCTGATCAACTCATCCTTGACCGCTGGCCATGTCCCTTCCGTCTTCAAGAGAGCGAGAGTTGCTCCCCTTCTCAAAAAACCAACACTCGATCCCACTGATGTCAACAACTACAGACCAGTATCCCTTCTTTCTTTTCTTTCCAAAACTATTGAGCGTGCCGTCTTTAGCCAACTCTCTTGCTATCTCTCTCAGAATGACCTTCTTGATCCAAACCAGTCAGGTTTCAGGACTGGTCATTCAACTGAGACTGCTCTTCTCTGTGTCACGGAGGCTCTCCGCACTGCTAAAGCTAACTCTCTCTCCTCTGCTCTTGTCCTTCTAGACCTGTCTGCTGCCTTTGATACTGTGAACCATCAGATCCTCCTCTCCACCCTCTCCGAGCTGGGCATCTCCGGCGCGGCTCACTCCTGGATTGCGTCCTACCTGACCGGTCGCTCCTACCAAGTGGCGTGGCGAGAAGCTGTCTCCGCACCATGTGCTCTCACCACTGGTGTCCCCCAGGGCTCAGTTCTAGGCCCTCTCCTTTTCTCCCTATACACCAAGTCACTTGGCTCTGTCATATCCTCACATGGCCTCTCCTATCATTGCTACGCTGACGATACACAACTAATCTTCTCCTTTCCCCCTTCTGATAACCAGGTGGCGAATCGCATCTCTGCATGTCTGGCAGACATATCAGTATGGATGACGGATCACCACCTCAAGCTGAACCCCTGGCAAGACGGAGCTGCTCTTCCTCCCGGGGAAGGACTGCCCGTTCCATGATCTCGCCATCACGGTTGACAACTCCGTTGTGTCCTCCTCCCAGAGTGCGAAGAGCCTTGGCGTGACCCTGGACAACACCCTGTCGTTCTCCGCTAACATCAAAGGCGGTGACCCGCTCCTGCAGGTTCATGCTCTACAACATTCGGAGAGTACGACCCTGCCTTACACAGGAAGCGGCACAGGTCCTAATCCAGGCACTTGTCATCTCCCGTCTGGATTACTGCAACTCGCTGTTGGCTGGCCTCCCTGCCTGTGCCATTAAACCCCCTACAACTCATCCAGAACGCCGCAGCCCGTCTGGTGTTCAACCTTCCCAAGTTCTCTCACGTCACCCCCCCTCCTCCGCACACTCCACTGGCTTCCAGTTGAAGCTCGCATCCGTTACAAGACCATGGTGCTTGCCTATGGAGCAGTGAGGGGAACGGCACCTCTGTACCTTCGGGCTCTGATCAGTCCCTACACCCAAACGAGGGCATTGCGTTCATCCACCTCTGGCCTGCTGGCTCCCCTTCCTCTGCGGAAGCATAGTTCCCGCTCAGCCCAGTCAAAACTGTTCGCTGCTCTGGCACCCCAATGGTGGAACAAGCTCCCTCACGACGCCAGGACAGCGGAGTCACTCACCACCTTCTGGAGACATTTGAAACCCCACCTCTTTAAGGAATACCTGGGATAGGATAAAGTAATCCTTCTACCCACCCCCCCCCAAAAAAAATTGTAAAGTGCTTATCCCACTGGCTATAGGGTGAATGCACCAATTTGTGAGTCGCTCTGGATATGAGCGTCTGCTAAATGACGTAAATGTGCCCTTGAGCAAGGCACTTAACCCTAATTGCTCCTGTAAGTCGCTCTGGATAAGAGCGTCTGCTAAATGACTAAAATGTAAATGTAAAAATGTCCTGGTCATATGACCTGGAAAAACTCTTGGCCCTAGTTGTAGGCTATAACTAAGGCCCAGAGTTATTTCCGGTCAACTCACACTGTCAGGAAAAACCTGGAACTAGCTATTTTTCCCTTGTCAGGATTCCCACAAGTAACTGTAGGCCTTGCACTCTATACAACAGAGTAAGATTCTCTTGACTGTTCTTGACCTCTGTTGAACTATTGACCCCATTCACTTTATGTTAGTATTGCCACTGACAGGCTTACCATAACATGTCACATTGAAATATTTCATAACAGCTATTAGAAATAAATGTATTATGACTGCCAATCAATTCCATAATATCTAATATAACCACGGCAGCCACAATATATCTCTTTGAGGTAAGGTTTATTTTATTAATGAAAGTGAGTTTTATGACTGCAGACTACTCTGGCCAATGCCTGTGAGCATACACGCACACGGATTATTCTCAAGGGATGTGTCATGAGCAGTTGACCTCTGACCCCTTCAATCACAGCCAGTCAGGACTGAGAGAAAGAGAGAGGGTCACTGGTAAAGCAACACTGAATCAGTTTCCTCTGGAATCAAAACATGCCCAGATCCCTTAGCCACAATCTCTGCATCAGATTGGGAAACATGTCAGAGAAACAGAATGCTAGTACAAGGGTCAAAGGTTGAGTCTACAGAAGACGAGGACTATTTATTAGTGAAATAATAATTGTCTCTGTAGGCTACACCTTTTACAGGTCTTATTTGAAAAGGAGATTGCACAGTACAGTATAAGTTGTTGTCAATAACCCATCAGGGAAAATCAAGGCACACACTGTTTGTAGCAGTGTGGTTATAAATGACCAGTTCTTAGTGTACATTTGAGCACACATCCATTCATAAACAGCATGACGAATAGATATTTGCTCATATTTCACCCAACAGGGAGACATAGAGAACAGCTCACGCTATCCCTTTAATAGCAAATGTGAATGATGGTGTTGAAATGTTGCCTGTTGGCTAGAGAATATGAGTTATGAAGGCCTGGAAGTCTCTCCTCACTCCAGGGAAGTGGAGGGATTCAGGAATACTTTGACATCCATGAAATTGGCTGCTGTAACAGTCATTTCAATGGATGAATGAGGGGAGGAAGATGTTGAATGGGAGTTTCTGTTCTGTGGGCCTGTGAAGGCTGCGTGTTGCTTCGATTGCTTGTACGAGAGCATGTCGAGAGTTGAGATGTTTGTAACATAGGTATACAGTATGTTTGTGACTCAGGTCCTTGTTTACCCAGCTGTGCAATATTTTGTGCCACAGTTCTCAGGCAAAGTGTTGACTAGAACATTTGTCCTGTACAAGTAGTTTACTTAATTTACTTTGTTATAGGAGTACGGCCGTTCCATTTTCTACCTTCAAAATGTACTTGGTCACAGAATGATACTATGACAATATCTGCCTATGTTACAGTTTTGAGTCTGTGACATTATCTACCTGTATAGGGTGAGAGTGTGATTTTATCTAATGTAATGTGTTCCAGAAAGAGACAGTGAGATTCCTGAGGCTTGTCACCTGCTGGTGCAGTGTGTTATGTTATTGTCTTAGACATGGACAGGAAGAAGATATCATCTCTCTATCTCACTGCGGGGTGCCGTTTCTGTTTTAACACCCACGGAGAGAAGATCCCTCTTAGTGTTACAGTGCACCATAGATGCCATGACTAACAACAAATACACTGCTGCCTAAAACACCTGTAAGCTGTCGTAGGGAGGCAGGGAGAGAGAGAAAGAGAGGGAGAGGGAGGAGGAGGAGGGAGGGAGGGGGAGGGGGATGGAGAGAGAGAGCTTTGACCTTTTGCAAGTCAGATTACTTTCTATATGTACGTATACAGTAATGTCGTTGTTCTGGAATGTTCCCAACACATTTACAAATATTAGTCTACAGCATAGGGAGTGGTACTGTTGGCTTTGGTAGAGAAACTTGTCTTAAGTCCTTGACAAACAAATTCATTTCACTGTGCCTGTTTTTATTTGGATATGACTTGAGTTTTTCTAAAATAAATCTGAGTTAATCATATATGTTTCAGTCTCATGAAATGGCTAACTTTCAATTTTGCTTGGCAGAGCTTTTATTTTCTTACCACAAGGTTTTTGAAAAACTAAATAAGAAGTCAGATTTATTTGATGAAGAATTCATGGTGGGGGGAAAGTTGCCAAGAAGTTAATTAAATCAACAAAACAAACATACTACAGAAACTGTTTCAAATGTGTATGCTATTTTGCTTTGAAAGTGGTACTGTACAATCCTCTATTTTGGCGGGTCAAAAGTGCATTCCTCCTTTGTTAGTTGTAAACAGAATGCATAATGGTGCATGGCTGCATAATAACATTCTGAGAATGTGTTTACATTTCAGTAAAAAAATAAAATAAATTCAAGCAATTCAAATACTCAGCCTTACATAAATAGTATTACTGTAGTTTGAAGATTAATACACAATCCAAACATACACTGAAGTGTGTTCATCACGTTCACGTTCAATAAAGCATTTCTCTGCTGAGAGGACGATGTATAGAACTTGTAGAGTGTAGTTAAGACAGCAGAGTCTTTGATATAGCCCACCTGAACCTCTGTGTTTGACTGTTGCTTAGGGTCAGGTGTGTGTCAGCTGGAATTCCTCAGGAAACGACCACTGGTCTCAGGGGATAGTACCCAGGGCATCAGGAAGTACAGCCTGAACCACAAAAACCTCCAAAGAACGCACACACGCACGCACGCACGCACGCACGCACACACACACACACACACACACACACACACACATCCCCAGTGCTCTCGATTACTTGGCCGGTATAGTGAGAGGTACAGGAGAGGTTGGGCTGCAGACTGACAGGTTTTGGCAGGGCTGGCTGTGTTTCTGGCATGGCCGTAGCCCACAGGTACAGTTCAGTTCAGTACAGGCCCAGGGCCAGGGCATGGCGAGTAAAGGAGAGGGAGGCAGACCTCTGTTTACACAGCTGAACTCTGGAGCTTTGGACATTTGGACAGCACATCAAGAGCCAGGCCAGGGTGCTCAGGTGTATGTGTGTATGTGTGTTAGGGATGAGACAAATTGACAATTTTTCTCAACTTTTAAACATAATTTATTTGAATCGGTTTTTCGTTAAAACTATAAAAATTATTCATAAAATTCCACGTGAATTCACAATGCAGCTGTGCTGCTGCTAGCAACAGTTTGGGTCTCACGGAGAATCCCTTTCAGATGGTTAAGCATTGCACATGTACTACCATTACTGTACCTCAATTCCACCTTCTCATTTAACTTCTCAAAGTATTGCCATACAGGACTTCACTGATGTCGCTTGCCTTTCTCTGACGATGACGTAGTGGTGGAGAGTTGATTCTCCAAAATAATTTATTCCTCGACTCTTTGCCCGTCGACTCCCTGTGTCGACTCCCATTTCTGAGTGTCAAGATTAACAGAGTCAACTCTTAAGATTCAGTGTTTTTGGAATGGAGAAGACTGATTTAGTTGCCGTACTTCCGAGAACACAAACATTTACATCTTTCCTAGCGAGTTAGCGAGGGACAGGGGAGAGGGTAGGGGCACAGCACAGTATAGGCAGGTCGGCCACCAGACAGACAGTCAGAACCATGCACTAGGCCTATCTATCTATCGCAATGGAATGCTTGCAATGTCTTGGCTTGCAATGTCTCGCTACTTCAGTAAAGCAGGGCCCATCATCAATGAATAGGCTAGGATATTCTACACTCAACAGACTGAAGACTCATACCATAAGAGAAGAGAAAGAGCAGGGGTGTAATCATTAGTCAAAAACAGTTTGCAACTAAGTTTCTTTTTGCCAAATTCAGGTAGGTCCCTCCCCATTTCGTTCTGTTTGCTTCGGTTCCGAAACGTTTTGCAACAGAATCGGCATAATGTATATGCCCCAGGCGAGCCAGCGTGAGGGAGAGAGAGGTGGGGGCAGGCAGAAAGAACCATGATGCCCATATGTTATGGTAATCTGAATCTCGCAATGTCTTGTCTTGCATGCCTTGCAAATTCACCAAAGTAGCCTACAATTCACCTCTTCCTCTCTGGTTTTATTTCAATTACACAACTTTCCCCAGTCCTTTATAGCTTATCATCTAGTTAGGCCAAACATTTGAAAATAATATGTTTTGTGATAACTGCATTGTGATTTTAATTCTGTGTTTTTCGGTTAGGGATTTTTCTTAACGTTAAGCATCCCAATCTCGTTTAAATGTTTTAAAGTTTAAACGTTCACAGCCCGAGTGTGTGTCTGGGTCAAACTAGCATAGAGTAGAATCATCTGCTCTTCTTAGAGGCTGATTAAAATCAGCTTATCATCAGGGTCATTTAGGTAGGACTCCAATCCATCTGTGTAGTAGCTCTGATGGACTGTGCTGCATTCCAACCACATATCTACAGTATGCATGACTTCTCAGAGAGGCCCTTGTACCCAGGGAACTCTCAGTGAGCCCCTCAGGCAGTAGGCAGATAAAGCTATAGGCTTCCCCCTCCTAAACCTGGCAGGGTGCCAGACCTGCATGAGTTTATCCCTCCTTCCATTCCTCCCTCCTTCCATCCCTTCCTTCATATTTCATATCGGTTTCCGTTCTCTGTATCTGATTGCTTGATCACTGCCGTGGGTCAGATGCTGACACCAACATAAGGGCCGCTTAAATCACTCTAAACAACATCTATCATGGACCTTATAAAACCGGCTTCATGGCACGGCACAATACCCAACCTGGCCTCGTGCTGGAGAAACGCTCGTCTATCATATGCCCGTTTGACACCAGGAAGCACTTTTTTGATGACGTGCACAAGACTGAGAGAGATGAGATGAGAGAGGGGTGCTCTGACTGTGGAGTAATAATGCTGTATCAGTAATAAAGCATAAGACAGAGGAGGTGGAACCAGCTTGGGATAAAAGCTGGTGTTGGTGAGACCCAGAGAGAGAGAGAGAGAGAGAGAGAGAGAGAGAGAGAGAGAGAGAGAGAGAGAGAGAGAGGAATAGCTGTAGCGAGGTCCTTAATAGCTGTTGTTTTCAATAGCAGTGAGAGTGGTGTTGAGGAGGGAGGGAGGAAGGAAGGGAGGAGGGGAGGGGGAGGGGGAGGGGGGAGTGAGGACGATAATTGACTTTGATTATTGGCCTAATATTATGGCACGCTGACAGGTCGCACAGATTTACGGCTGGGGGAAACAGAAACAAATGAAATGCAGGTGCTTGAGTGGAGAGAGAAGACGCTGTTATGGCTCTTAAATCACAACACTCCCCCTGGCCGCCACCGCCACAGCAACCATTTGATTAATTGACGGATGCTAATAGATTATAGGAAATTGTTTGCTCTCTAAAGTCAAACAAAGAGAGAAAAAAACAAGCATTCAAAGAACAAAACCTCTATGATGTGACTAATTTGCCCTGCACGACAATATCGGTGTGTTTAACAAATGTTCTGGTGACTGCGAGGAGCTTTATGGGGACTGGAGTGGGCTGTTTGAAATAATGAGATTTCAGATCCCATGACAGCTGCTTGTTTCTGCTTTCTGCCTCTGGAAAGGAGGCATAATCCAGACTTTCGTATATTTCTGCTGCAATTATAGTCATTTAAGCTCTTTAAAGTGGAGTGGGTAACAGCCACTTACAATCCATCACTCTAAAGCAAAATACACAAGCCTGCGATAGCTGGGGATGGAGAAAATGGATGCCATGCTTGCCATGTCTACTGGTACACTAACCAGCCCCAAATTAAAGTTATTTCACAAACACAGAAAACACATCCTAGAGCTTTTGAAGGGATAAAGTGACTCCATCCCAGCAATACATATGTAATGTGGCTGTATTCCAACCACATTGTTCAATTATACTGTACAACTCCAGAAAACGACAGAATGCCACCAATTTGGATACATGTGTATGAGTGCCCTACTGCTAGAATTACCAAACATGATCTGTATTTGTTGCATTGTTCTAGCATGTCCTAGTATATGACAGGGAAAGTAACACAGACAGGGAAAAGTCTGAAGGTCCTATCCTATCACTGCTGAGCCAAACCAGTAACACCTGGGATCTGTGAAAAAAGTATTGTTGTCTTGTATGTTGAGTTGAATACATAATTGAAAACATTAATTCTTGCAGCATAGCCTAAAACAAAGGCAGTTTTTGACTTATCCCGGAAACCCAGCCATTGATTTTGGTTGTATGGGCCCTGGCTAAATAGTACTTATCCCTGAATTGCCACTCACCTTGTCTGGATGAGGACTTGCCCAGGCTTGTGCTCTAGAGGGTAGTGTTCTCCCTCCTACCACACATTGGGACTTCATTTAGCCAGTCTGGTTTTAACATGGCATGGCTTGATCATGGCAAATAACCTCTTATACGGAATATAATCATTCTCATTACCGATAACAATAAGTGGACCATGAGTGGAACAAGCTAATCTTAAAACAAATGATTATTTTAATGCTGCCACTGTAGTACATTATTCACTACATAACCAAAATGGTGAAATTTAACTAATTAAGGAATCACTATTAATGCAATAACAGTGTTAAGACTTTTAAAGTGAAGGGGAAGTGAGAGAGGTAAAAGTCGTCCACTGTTGATGAAATATCAGTGCAACTCTTTTGACAGCTCCAAACCTTTCCCTCCACTCTGTGGCTTGAATATGGATTTATAGTAATCGGGAAGGAATCATCGAACGCAAGTCTCCAGCCGAAGAGAGAAATGGGTCTGAGGGAGCCAAAAAGAAGAAAGATCAATGACTGGGAAAAGAGGAATGATTGTCCAAGCCCATCACTTAATTGCCTTAAAAGCCTATTGAAAATGCAGGGCCATCCAATGTGCACCCAGTGAAGTTAACACTCCCGATATGCCATACAATTTAATTATCACAACATGATTCACTCATCGAGTGGTCACCGATTAAATGGCTCCGTTTATGGCAGAACGTATTCTTCCCAGCTCAAGAATCCTTCTTTTGGTCAGTAATCATTGAACTGTATAAATGTAATTTAGATAATTGATTGAAAAGGGGGGCTTTGCTAATTAAGAGTTTTTGTCAAGTCCATAATCATTTTGGCTCACTATTCATCAGGAACAATGTGGTTATTAGACCTTGCAGCATTTTGGACTTGTGTTTTCCTGAATACTGGAAACCTTAAAAAAAAAATCAACATAAACATCATAAAGGATTATATTCCATAGAAAAGGTGCTATACTGAAAGTCCTCACGGGCCAGTGAAACAAGTTCAAGTTTGTTTATTTGTCATAATATACACATAATATACAGTGCCTTCAGAAAGTATTCATACCCCTTGACTTATTCCACATTTTGTTGTTATGGCCTGAATTCAAAATTGATTAAATATATTTTTTTCTCACCCATCTACACACAATACCCCATAATGACAAAGTGAAAACATGTTTTTAGACATTTTAGCATATTATTGACAATGAAATACAGAAATATCTCATTTATATACTGTAAGTATTCACACCCCTGAGTCAATACTTTGTAGTAGCACCTTTGGCAGCGATTACAGTTGTGAGTCTTTCTGGGTAAGTCTCTAAGAGCTTTCCACATCTGGATTGTGCAACATTTGCCCATTATTCTTTTCAAAATTCTTCAAGCTCTTTCAAATTGGTTGTTGATCATTGCTAGACAACCTTTTTCAGGTCTTGTCACAGATTTTCAAGTAGATTTAAGTCAAAACTGTAACTAGGCCACTCAGGAACATTCACTGTCTTCTTTCTAAGCAACTCCAGTGTAGATTTGGCCTTCAGTTTTAGGTTATTCCTGCTGAAAGGTGAATTCATCTCCCAGTATCTGGTGGGAAAGCAGACTGAACCAGGTTTTTCATTAGGATTTTGCCTGTGTTTAGCTAAATTCAGTTTCTTTTTTTATACTGAAAAACTCCCCAGTCCTTAATGATTACAAGCATACCATAACATGATGCAGCCACCACTATGCTTGAAAATATGGAGAGTGGTACTCAGTAATGTGTTGTATTTGATTTTCCCCAAACTTAACACTTTGTATTCAGGACAGAAAGTGAATTGCTTTGCCAAATGTTTTGCTGTATTACTTTAGTGCCTTGTTGCAAATAGGATGCATGTTTTGGAATATTTGTCCTTCCTTCTTTTCACTCTGTCAATTAGGTTAGTATTGTGGAGCGACTAAAACGTTGTTGATCCATCCTCAGTTTTCTCCTATCACAGCTATTAAACTCTGTTACTGTTTTAAAGTCACCATTGGCCTCATGTTGAAATCCCTGAGCGGTTTCCTTCCTCTTCGGCAACTGAGTTAGGAAGGACACTTGTATCTTTGTAGTGACTGGGTGTATTGATACACCATCCAAAGTGTAATTAATAACTTCACCATGCTCTAAGGGATATTCAATGTCTACTCTTTTTTTTTTACCCATCTACCATTAGGTGCCCTTCTTTGCGAGGCATTGGAAAACCTCCCTGGTCTTTGTGGTTGAATCTGTGTTTGAAATTCACTGCTCGACAGAGGGACCTTACAGATAATTGTATGTGCGGGGTACACAGATGAGGTAGTCATTCAAAAATCATGTTAAACACTATTATTACACACAGAGTGAGTCCATGCAACATATTATGTGAATTTTTACTACTGAACTTATTTAGGCTTGCCATTACAAAGGGGTGGAATACTCAAGACATTTCATTTTTTCATTTTTATAAATTAGTTTGTAAAAATGTTCTAAAAGGCCAGTGACAAAAAATCTCAATTTTTTATTCAGGCTGTAACACAACAAAATGTGGAAAAAGTCAAGGGGTGTGAATACTTTCTGAATGCACTGTACAAGGGGTACACAGTGCAATGAAATGCTTAGTTGCAGGTCACCTCTCGACAGTGTAACAACAACAGGAAAAGTAAGTAAGTGAATAAAAGAGTAATAAAAGATAAAAAGCTCAATGAATAAAAATACGATAAAAATGGAGCAAAATATAATAGAAGGCAGTCAAATGAATTGAAGTAGGATATTTACACATGTGTCGGGGGATTGTGTAATAATATATAGACATTGGGAAGTACTACTAAATAGGAGTCCAGAAGCAGCAGTCACGGAGTGTGTGTGAATGTGTGTGTGTGTGTGTGTGTGTGTGTGAGTGAGTGGGAGTGTGTTAGTGTGTGTGTTTGAGCCCATGTGTGTGTGTGGTAAAGTGCAGAGGGAGGTGCAGAGTCAGTGCATTAGACTGTTTGTGTGCTGGTGGTCAGTCCCGGTTCAAGAGTTCAGTAGTCTGATGGCTTGTTGAAAAAAACTGTCTCGGAGTCTGTTGGTCTGAGAACCGACGCTCCGATACAGTCTGCCAGACTGTGGGATCCTTGATGATGCTGCGGGCCTTCATCAGGCATCACTTGGAGTAGATGTCCTGTATGGGTGGGAGCACGGCTCCAGTGATGTACAGGGCCATCTTCACCACCCGCTGGAGGGCCTTGCGGTCGAAAGCAGAGCAGTTTCCGTACCACGCCTTGATGCAGCCGTGAAACATCACCATTCAAAGGTATCAACTCAATGGAAAGGAGTTACAATAGTAGGCAGACTCTGTCTGTGGTTCTGCCAGGGTTTCTCTTGGTGTGGTGATGTTAAAAATAAACCTCTCTCCACCCATCCATCCATCCAGGGTAGGAGAAGCCAGGAGAAGTTAGAGAAACCCATAGGAGAGGAGACACTCACCCTGTACTGTAAGGTACCACCCACCCTGTACTGTAACGTACCACCCACCCTGTACTGTAACGTACCACCCACCCTGTACTGTAAGGTACCACCCACCCTGTACTGTAAGGTACCACCCACCCTGTACTGTAATGTACCACCCACCCTGTACTGTAACGTACCACCCACCCTGTACTGTAAGGTACCACCCACCCTGTACTGTAACGTACCACCCACCCTGTACTGTAACGTACCACCCACCCTGTACTGTAACGTACCACCCACCCTGTACTGTAACATACCACCCACCCTGTACTGTAACGTACCACCCACCCTGTACTGTAAGGTACCACCCTGCCTGGCCCGGGCCTGGGTCAATATTTAATGAATCAACAGTGCTGCTCAGGACCCCACAGTGATATTAGCTTGGATAATATGGCAGTTTGTTTTTTATTTTCTCAGTTTGTGTTTTCCTTCCACAGTAGTGCCTCCAGTTTAAATAGCCCCAACATAAACCAAACGTGTGGTAAATGCAAAGTCGAGTCTTTCACGCTTCAGCGCGTCCTGTACAGGGCTAGAAACAGGCTATATTTTATATGCTTCTGACAGAGCAGAGACAGAGCTGTGCCAAAATGAATGTGGGAGGATTTGGACGTGCTGATCACTTCCATTTGGACGACACACTGAACAACTGGAGAAGGTCTTAAAAATGGATTTTCACTGTGTTATGACTTATGAAATCCTCACTGAAAAAGCATTGAGTACTATTCAATGAGGCACTGCGTGCAACAAGCAGTACTCTTCATTGGTTGATGCGTCTAAGAACACTTTTTTGACCTGTTGCATCACTTATAACAGTACAGACTCACGTTAACTTTCACTGTTGCTGATCCAAAGTGTAGAACTAATATTTTCAGACACGTTAAACAAATTTGGCCCTTCATCTATTCACAATAGTGTACAAACAGAAAATGTAATCAATAATGTATATTGTCAGTCTCCTGTACCATGCTACAGTAGCAGTGGAAAGAAAACACATGTCCACCCACAGAAAAGACTGACTGGTTATATTTTGGACCTTCCAGCATTATCAGGTACTACCCTCGGAGCCTTTTGGAGCCATCCATATTTTAACCACCCAGCCACTTGGCCAGATCTCTATCCCATAATCAGACACCCAGAAAGGGCTGCAGAGCACTTGTTGGTCCACTGCCTGCCTCCCAGCGACTCTGGGTCCTGGTGCTGGAGTTGGAACAGGCTCTGGGAGTGGAGCGGAGAGAGAGAGAGTTAGAGCGAGGGAGAGGTAAAGAGAAAGAGGTAGAGAGGGAGAGAGAATTAAAGAGGGAGAGAGAGGAGGGTGTCTTGGCAACAGAGCTCTGATTCTATTTACGGCTTTTAACAGAAATCTGATTAATGGAGGCATTTTAAGCGGAGTGACCCGGAGAAGTGAGGAATGGGAGAGCGAGCGAGAGGGAAGCCAGGAGAAATAGACGCTTTCATTAAATCAGCAATCGATGCCAGAGCTCCTCAGAGACCTGCGCACCACGAATAAAGGAATAAAATAAAATGAAATAAAGGAGTCATTCCCCACTTTTATCTAAGACAGCTTTGGAGCTGCACGTTTTTTTGGGGAAGGATTCAACAATACACCCATAAAATGTAGGATTTTGGCTCTTATTTCTGCATTGTATATCTATAACGCTGTATGTTTACAGAACGTAGGCTATACATTGCATTTGAGATTAATAATGTCGATATTACATTTGATGTGCATTCTTGACCATGTCATTGAGAAAGCTTTGCATCTAGAAATCACACTCATGGCTGATGAAAGGTCTTCACACTCTGTGTTGTCACTACAAGGGGTATCAAACACTTGCCCCCAACTCCTCTCTCTATCTCCGCTCTTGAAATATTTTAATTGCATCTAACCGGGCGGGATAGTAACCATTAAAAACACCCTTAATCATACAGCTCAGTGATCAAAACACAGCATTTAAATGCTGAAAATTATGAAACACTTAATGATTTCCTGAGAAATAAACCTGAGGCGATTGGCCTGAGGGTCTGATAAGCAGGCTGCCTCTCCCAAGCTGATAGAGCCATTCCACCCAGCGTTATGGCTCTAATTAGATATGGCCGCCGCTCAGAATGAAACGTCTTCCTCCAAATGATCACTTATTAGGCCTGGAGTGAAACTAGGGAGACCCATAGAATCTCCATAATAGGCCATACCAGACCCCATTATAGGACGCCTGGAAAAACAAACACCTAGGCAGCAGTGTAACAAGGTACATCTATTTTAAGAGCAAGCCGTTGTGTTGGAGATGGTCGTTAGGATTACTCAAGGGTGAAGGTTGGTAGAGAGATCTCATTGGCCAGGTGGACATTTCAGTAGAAAGTCAGGAAGTAATACTCACTTAATTCACCTGCTTCAGCAGTTTGCTGTGTATAGTGTAGGTTGTAATGGTGCTGATTAAAACAACTAAGTCTGAGGCCGAAATGACTAAATGCCCAAGTCAGAGCCCCAAACAGTGGTTATAATGTATCACAATGAAGCTTTTGTCCATTTCGATATTTCCCATTGTGCTCATTTCCTTCATAACCATGCCATATGATATGTATTCAACACAAAGGGGTGAAAAATAATCCCAAAAGTCTAAATACAGCTAGTTAAACGAAAATAGTCCAAATCTAACTAGTTATACTAAGAGTTATACAGTGGGGAAAAAAGGATTTAGTCAGCCACCAATTGTGCAAGTTCTCCCACTTAAAAAGATGAGAGAGGCCTGTAATTTTCATCATAGGTACACGTCAACTATGACAGACAAAATGAGAATTTTTTTCTCCAGAAAATCACATTGTAGGATTTTTAATGAATTTATTTGCAAATTATGTTGGAAAATAAGTATTTGGTCAATAACAAAAGTTTCTCAATACTTTGTTATATACCCTTTGTTGGCAATGACACAGGTCAAACGTTTTCTGTAAGTCTTCACAAGGTTTTCACACACTGTTGCTGGTATTTTGGCCCATTCCTCCATGCAGATCTCCTCTAGAGCAGTGATGTTTTGGGGCTGTCGCCGGGCAACACAGACTTTCAACTCCCTCCAAAGATTTTCTATGGGGTTGAGATCTGGAGACTGGCTAGGCCACTCCAGGACAACTTGAAATGCTTCTTACGAAGCCACTCCTTCGTTGCCCGGCGGTGTCTTTGGGATCATTGTCATGCTGAAAGACCCAGCCACGTTTCATCTTCAATGCCCTTGCTGATGGAAGGAGGTTTTCACTCAAAATCTCACGATACATGGCCCCATTCATTCTTTCCTTTACACGGATCAGTCGTCCTGGTCCCTTTGCAGAAAAACAGCCCCAAAGCATGATGTTTCCACCCCCATGCTTCACAGTAGGTATGGTGTTCTTTGGATGCAACTCATCATTCTTTGTCCTCCAAACACGACGAGTTGAGTTTTTACCAAAGAGTTATATTTTGGTTTCATCTGAACATATGACATTCTCCCAATCCTCTTCTGGATCATCCAAATGCACTCTAGCAAACTTCAGACGGGCCTGGACATGTACTGGCTTAAGCAGGGGGACACGTCTGGCACTGCAGGATTTGAGTCCCTGGCAGCGTAGTGTGTTACTGATGGTAGGCTTTGTTACTTTGGTCCCAGCTCTCTGCAGGTCATTCACTAGGTCCCCCCGTGTGGTTCTGGGATTTTTGCTCACCGTTCTTGTGATCATTTTGACCCCACGGGGTGAGATCTTGCGTGGAGCCCCAGATCGAGGGGAGATTATCAGTGGTCTTGTATGTCTTCCATTTCCTAATAATTGCTCCCACAGTTGATTTTTTCAAACCAAGCTGCTTACCTATTGCAGATTCAGTCTTCCCAGCCTGGTGCAGGTCTACAATTTTGTTTCTGGTGTCCTTTGACAGCTCTTTGGTCTTGGCCATAGTGGAGTTTGGAGTGTGACTGTTTGAGGTTGTGGACAGGTGTCTTTTATACTGATAACAAGTTCAAACAGGTGCCATTAATACAGGTAACGAGTGGAGGACAGAGGAGCCTCTTAAAGAAGAAGTTACAGGTCTGTGAGAGCCAGAAATCTTGCTTGTTTGTTGGTGACCAAATACTTATTTTCCACCATAATTTGCAAATAAATTCATTAAAAATCCTACAATGTGATTTTCTGGATTGTTTTCTCTCAATTTGTCTGTCATAGTTGACGTGTACCTATGGTGAAAATGACAGGCCTCTCTCATCTTTTTAAGTGGGAGAACTTGCACAATTGGTGGCTGACTAAATACTTTTTTCCCCCACTGTACTTAGAATCATAATGCCTTGAATACTATTCGTCCATCATAGAAGCGACAGAAAGAGAGTGGAGCTCAACAAATACTTGAGCTGAGCCAAATCCTCCAACCCCTGTGACTAAGGGCATCTTAACGCAGACAGATAGCCCCTGGAGAGAGGGAGTGTGGCATTGATAATCAGTCTCCTAGTTTGTGTGTACGTTGGGAAACTCACTGTGCCACAGGGGAGCAACCTCACAGATGCAACCAAGCAGCAGGAATCGCTCTCCACGCTTCTCTGCGCTCTGACAGGGATTTAACTGGGAGCTCCACACATGACGGATTGAGCGTGGAAATCGCCCCGGCGGAGCAGAGAGAGAGAGTGCACAGAAAAGGGGGACGAGGGGCAGGCGAACCACCTGTGGTTGGCGTTTAACAAACATGACAGTGTTTTGAGAATGGATGTGTGATTTTTGATGGTCCGTTTGATCCCAGGTGAAAACCCAGGGACTTTCCCTGTGTGAAGGATGAACGATCATGTGTGGTCAGGGTGTGGTTGTAATGTGGTCGATGAGTCCTCTTCTGACTTTACTGTACATAATGGCTGCAATGCCCTCCTACACAACAATAACAACAACACGTCAAAGTTAGGATATTTTTGAGGTGCAACTTCAACCAAAGTACACTGAAAGACAAGCACAAGCGTCTGTGCTAATGTTGTGTCCAAGCTCTGTATATTAATTTGTCCTCTTGGCCAGCTGGAGATGTAATTTTTTGGCTTACTTCAGCCATAATGTCCTTCCTCCCTGATCCCTGCACAAGATCTCCTTTGTGTTGGTCCATTGTAGTGTTGTGGATGAATGGGTGAATGGTGCGGAGGCAGGCGGTGGGATGACAGGCCGCGGGGCCTGCACACTGATAAATAGCCTGGGTTTATTTAGCTTAATCTGCATAAGAGAGACTAGCCACTCTTTTCCTTTCAGCTTAAGGGTCCCAGGGAGATTGTTATCCCCAGGCAGGTGGGCCGGGTACACAGTTCTCCTCTTTGGGTAAGCACCTCTCCTCCAGCCACACACCTAATGATCACAGCCAGCATCTGGCACAGGTGGCCCCAGTGATTCTTCACGCTGGAGATGGATTGACAACCGGGGCAAGGGCTTTCTCTTTTTTCTACCCTCTCTCTCTCCCTCCCTCTCTCTCTCTCTCTCTCTCTCTCTCTCTCTCTCTCTCTCTCTCTCTCTCTCTCTCTCTCTCTCTCTCTCTCTCTCTCCCTCTCTCCCTCTCTCTCTCTCCCTCTCTCTCTCTCTCTTTCTCTTTGTTAACTTTCTCCTCTCTTTCCGACTTTCTTTCTCTCCCCACCCCTCACTATCTCCCTCCTCTCTCTCCCTCAGCACCACATCCTAGACACATGTGGTTGAGTTTTGTCAGTTTCATTATGTGAGTTTAGAATTAAGAGAGGAGAAATATTTATGTTAGGAGGGCCTTTTACAATACGAGTGCTGTTCCTCTTGTTTGGATGGTTCCGCAGGTGCAGATCTTATGGCCCAGCGCTGAGACTTCCATCAACCACAGTGGAGCGTTAAAACAGAAGATGTGCTCCTCAGAGACCAGAATTAGCCATCCAACTAACACACCTCATGCCAGGGACTGGAACTTGGACTGGAGAGACAGGAGAAAAGAGGGAGAGGGATGTGTCTTACATTTCACCAGCCTGCCTGCCTGTCTTTAGTGAAGTGTTAAGAGGGTCATGGTTCTATCCAATCTTCCAGGACAAACAGAGAGGGAGATCCCATAGGGTGGATCCCTCTGAGATGGAACAGGATGGACAGACAGTCGGACAGACAGAGAAACAAACACATAAGAAATACTTTGCGTGTATGGCTTTGAAGTGGGTGTTTCTACTGCTGATAATGCCTTATTCCTCAGGGCAATTAGCAGCTCCAGTACAGGTGCATCTCCACAACACTGGGACCGCCAGGAACAGAACTGAGTGATGCCTTCATCACAAACATTTAGCCAATCATTCATCCTCATCCGTTATCATCCACCTCTCCAACCCTACCTACCGAAAAACACTCACACCCGACAGACACAGGCAATGTGTGATCACACTGCAGCTGCCTCCTGTGTCCCCTCTCCTCTCATGAAAATGTATTGCGTCTGTGTTGCCTTTATATGGCTCTTATTTATTTTTAATGGAAATCTCCCCACGTGTGTGGAGAAACGAGCTGAAGAATACACTCCATTCATGCGTGGAATGTTCTTGTGTTACATCTTGGAAGGGCTCCCTGACTTCAGGGAACAACACCCAGGGTCTTGTGGTTCCACTTTGCCTGGCAGCCGGTTTGTTGTACTTCTCGAATTAGGGAACAGCTGTGAGCTTTTAGTGTGCAGTATTAGAGGTGTATTACTAACATATTCACCACACTAGGCCTGTATCAGACTCAGGTCTGGAACTCTGCTGGTTTGTGTTATGAAAACTAAATGAACCCTAAAGACCTTGAGAAATCAACCTTGTTGATAATTGATGGAATTTTAATATACCAAATTTCCATCTGTCACGTACATGGCCTACGTTCTCATACTGGAGTTATAAGGAAAAGGTAGGAGCCTCTGTGGTGCTGCTCATCACTCCTCTGTCCAATGCCCTAAGGGAGGTGCTGTAGTTATTCTAAAGGCAGGTTAAGCAGATGGTTAACCTCTATGTGATCGGTGTCCCGTATACGGGACGGTTGAGCTAATGTGTGCTAATGTGATTAGCATGACTGTTGTAAGTAGCAGCAAACTTTCCAGGACATAGACATGTCTTATATGGGCAGAACACTTAAATCCTTGTTAATCTAACTGCACTGTCCAATTTACAGTAGCTACCACAGTGAAAAAAATACCATGCTATTGTTTGAGGAGAGTGCACAACTTATCACAGCAACTGCTTTGATACATTCACCTCTGAAGGTAAATAATGTACTTTCAGTAATCTTGCTCTGATTTGTCATCCTGAGGGTCCCAGAGATAAAATGTAGCATAGTTTTGTTTGGTAAAATCCATTTTTATATTCAAATGTAGGAACTGGGTTCTACAGTTTGAACCCTTGCTGTCTCTGGCTCCACACCCACCGCGCCCGGCCATCTAGATGTGTGAAAGTTAGTGTATAAGCTAATGATCCATCATGTATGACATTCCTGGGAGTGTGTAAACTTACATTTTGTATTACCATATAATTTTTGTATGTTCTCTATAGTTATGTACTTGGAAATGTATCAATTGACCAATTCGGCACATTTGGGCAGACTTGATACAAAATAGTCCAGTATTGCAATGCTTCACTGGGTCAATCTGAAACTTTGCACATACACTGCTGCCATCTAGTGGCCAAAAGCTAAATTGCGCCTAAACTGCAATATTATATTGTGGCCTTTCTCTTGCATTTCAAAGATGATAAAATAAAATAAAAAATTAAACGTTTTTTGTTTGTATTATCTTTTACCAGATCTAATGTGTTATATTCTCCTACATTCATTTCACATTTTCACAAACTTCAAAGTGTTTCCTTTCAAATGGTATCAATAATATGCATATCCTTGCTTCAGGTCCTGAGCTACAGGCAGTTAGATTTGGTTATGTCATTTTAGGTGAAAATTGAAAAAAAGGGTCCGATTCTTAAGAGGTTTTAACAACCAAAGCCACAGCGGCAGCGTGCATGTCTAATATCCCTTACTACCTGTAAGGTCTCTGCTTATCTTTTCATTCCATTTCCCTAGAGACAGAGAGATAGAAGGAGGGTAGATGGAAGGAAAGGGGGAAGAGAGGGATGGATGAAACATTAAAGAGAGAAGAGAGGAACCCCCAAAAGAGTTCAATTAACAATTGGAGCGTCCTCCAAGGTTTCTCTGCTCTCCTGACTAAAATGTAACATCCATGTTGCCTTTTAACGAACCCCCGCCCCCCTAATCCCCATCTAAAACACCCCTCTCTCTCACACCCCAGCCGCTGCTTGGTTTGATATGCGTAAAGGATGCAAATGAGCCACTTAGCAACCACATCAATTACCCACCTGGCCTTTTATCAGCTGCTCTGTGTTGTTGGCAAAACGCTCCTTATGGTCGTGCAGTGATGAACACGAGTGGTCGCCGGCAGAGACCGCAGAGTTAGAGTTCGCTCTGGACCCAATTAGGACTCAATGCCCACTGTCCTCAGAGACCGCTAAAACCAGAGCGAGAGGCGATGGTTAGGACAATTACATTAAGTCAGGACACTCCTGTGCGGTGTGTGTGTCCATGTGATAATGAGTGTATAGAGCCCCTCTCCTACTGAGTATTGGCCTGCTTCATGTAAATGCACAGATGACACACAGTCAAATTAGTGTCCAGGCCTTAGGTTTGGTATTGGTTAGAAGGGGACCCCTATCTGAGAGAGAGAGAGTGAGACCCTGCTAAGAGATGGATAGGAAGAGAGAGGTAGAGATAGATTGCAGAATAGAAGCCATATTTCATATTTATTTTTAGTCGCCGGTAATCTACTCTCTCCCTCTCCCCAGCGTCCCCTGTTCTCGATAAGGTGACGTAGACAGGCGGGAGTCTTTTTCCGGCGCTCTATTTCTGGTGGGACGCGACAGGCCTCGTATGAGCCAGATGCCCAGTCAGATAGGCCTGGATAGAGGGCCACTGTGTCTCGGAAAGGCAGGAGGGGAAGGGATGGAGGGATGGAGGGACGGAGGAGGAAGGGGTAAATGAGTCTGAAACCGATCTGTCTCTGACTTTGTCAGATAGACTCAGGAAACATATCAGACTCATATCCAGCTTTTAGGGGCGTGATGTGGTGCTATATTTACAGTTCCACTTGCTGGCCACCTCGACAGTTGCCCCTATGAAACAAAATAATTACGGCAGGAATTGTGAGACACATGGTCGTGTGTATGTACACAGTGTGTGTGTGTGTGTGTATAAATATCTGTGTGTATGAGAATACAGTACTTGTTCTCAACTGGCTTACCTGGTTAAATAAAGGTGAAAAAAAATAAAAAAATAAAAAAATAAACAGTAGACAGTGCAGGGTCATACAATATGCTGCAGGGGCTGTTTCTAACTTCTGAAGAGGGAGCATATTTGGTGGACCCTCCTGGGGTTTGTAATAACCTCCGGTGTCACCTCACCAAAGCGGTTGGAACGTGCAACTGTTCTTGTGATAGTAGGCCCATGGAGGGCGAGGGAGGGTGAGGGAGAGTGTGGTGTGGGGTTGGTGCCATCTCTGAATTGCTGACCCTACCTACGTATGGCGCTATGACCTTATAGTAAAGCATGCTGATACTCTCAGGAGCAAACAGAACCCATCAGAATGAAATATTTCCCCATAAAAACTTTTCCTTGGTCAACTGTTTTCCTGGGTCAATTCAACTGTTTGGGCTTTTTATGTGAAAGAGATTCCGAAAATAGTAATACATTCTTACCTGTCGTTTATTTCAAAGTGGTGTTAGTTGTGAGAGAAAGAACAAGCCACAACAGTTACTATTGACACTGTAAGTTCACACTAACTTACTTTAATAAGTGAATATTTAATTTCATTCTGTTTTTTTAACTATGACTCCCAGAGTCAATGGGTAGTGTCTTAATGTCTAGTAGGGGTTATCCATTCATGACCTCACATAGTTATGCATAACCTATGACTGTCTAGTTATGTGTCTGAATCAACGTCATTGCAGAAAGACGAGTGTACAGTACAGTACATCCGGGACGGTTCAGATAGAGAAAGGCTCCATGCTGAACCTACATAACACACCCAGGGAGGGATATACTGCCACTTAATGCACAGCCTGATCTGTACATGCCAGGCCACAAAGCCCCCAATTGGACTCTAATATTTAAACTGCAGGATACCATTGCTCCTCCTCAGAAATAACCTATCCATTATTAATGTACTCTCTGTCCCCTGGACTGGACAGACCTGTGCTCATTCTTTGATTTGAGAAACTGACTGCAGCAGTAGAAATAAAAGAGCCCTTTGCCGTTCCTTGGCTTGTTACAGTAAAAAGTAAAAGTGTTGACCTGCTACTGTATGTCTCCCTTTTCGTCTTTCCTGCTAGTTCATTAGCCACACCTGTGCATTGGAAGTCACACTCCATTCAGCTTGCTTTCTCTTTTCCGCTTATGCTTCAAATAAAGAGCTGTTTCAAAGCACCCGGCACCATATGTGTATTTTCCACACTTTGGAATATGTAATATATTTAGGTTGGTGGTAATCACTCACACATTTCGACAACAGAGGGAAAGAAGTGAGGGAGCGGAGAGAGGAGGAGAGGAGAGTCGCTGATGTTTTAAAACATGTATGGATGATTAATTACCTGGACCAGCTGGGGGAAAATAGTAGATTTTAAAGAACACAGAGAGAGCCACCGCAAAACCAGTGTGTTTCCTATCCTCCATCGGAATAATTGAAATTTGATTAAAAGGGAAGCAGAAGACTTCTTTTGCCTGGGTCAGCAGAATATAACACAGAGGAGGGAAATGCTAAAGTCTCTCTCCTCTTTCCATCCTCAAGATGGTGAAGTGTCCGTGGGTTCTACTGTGCGGGGTCATTCACCAAAGGACATGAAGGGAGGTCATTACCCACGTTCTCCCTCCTTTTACCTGTCACCTCCAACGAATGCATTTTACATTGAGTGAAGTGCAGTCAATCAATTAGGACTGTACAATTACAATCGATCAACAAGGCTGTCAGAGGGAGAGCTCCCCAGGCTGAAGGGGGTAATGATGGGAACACAGTTCAAACACCTGGGAGAGGCCTTTTAAGTCCCCTATCTGGTGTGTGTGCGCACGGGTGTGTGTGTGTGCGCGGGTGCGTGCGTGTGGGTGCGTGCGTGTGTGTGTGCATGCTCGGCTCTCTCTTTGCGGTCCATGCCAGAAAGGGGCCTGTGTATCTCTCTAATGAAAGAGAGGTCTGAGGGACTGCTGACTGGCAGATACAGCGCTAGCTCTCTGTAGTGTAAAGTAAATGGTGACCCATGCTCTCACCTGCTCTCTCTCCTCCCTGTGGTTGAGTCCTCAGATAGAGTACAGTAGCTGTTGGCTTCATACCCACTGAAGCCAAGTGGTGGGCACCTTTCTGACATCAGAGGTTGTGAACTTTGAACTCCCACCCAGTGCTGGCCAAAAGTGAGTATGTTATCTTATTGTTCTCACCTTCTAGACCACGTGTCAAATTCATTCCATGTTAGGTCGAGTGTCTGCGGGTTTTCGCTCCAATGAATTAAGGTCAGTAATTAGTAAGAAACTCCCCTCACCTGGTTGTCTAGGTCTTAATTGAAACAAAAAAACAAAACCCGCAGACACTCGGCCCTCCGTGGAATGAGTTTGACACCCCTGTTCTAGACTGTAAAGGTCACTAACTTTAAACCACAATGGCTGTTCGGATATCTGACAATGGAGCTAGTCTGCCTTCTCTGAGGCGATGGTTGATTATTTACTTTCATAATTTATACTTTATTCATGTGAATAAGAAAGTCTCATTGATTTTGGAAAATATTGTTCTTAGACGAAGGATACGGGCCAGCAGTGTTAGTCCTAACTCCAACCTAGCTGGTTTGCTGGTTTGCGGATATGGCATTACAGTATATGTGTTCCTGGGGTGGAGACAGGCTTTTCAGACTTTGTTGTAATAACAGCACCCCACCCTTCTATGGCATGCCATAACGTGGGACCATTCGACTAGAACATCTTTATTCCCTGCCCCTGCCCCTGCCCCTGCCCCTGCCCCTGCCCCTGCCCCTGCCCCTGCCCCTGCCCCTGCCCCTGCCCCTGCTCCTGCCCCTGCCCCTGCCCCTCCCCCTGCCCCTGCCCCTGCTCCTGCCCCTGCCCCTGCCCTGCCCCTGCCCCTGCTCCTGTGGCACATATCAAAACATTGGGGACGACCCGACTAGCCAACAAAGTGTACCGCCCCACCCCTACCTCCTAGTCAAAATACAAGAAACTCCCATAAATTCCCAAATTGTAATTCCCAAATTCCAATGGCCCGGAATAGGATCCCATACTTTGATTAAATAAATGCCTGGGCGGGGTGAGGTGGGAAAGGCAACAGCAAACCTGGGACTGGTTTGGTCGGGAATCAGAATGTTTCCAACTCTGTATTCCTGTGTGCCTTGGAATGTCGATGTGACAGTCTGAAGCGGAGCTCTGGTTTCAGTGGGATTATTAGGCTGGAGAGTGAACCTGTTCATGGTCTAGATCCATCCCTGCACACATGTCCCTCATCACAGGGACGATATATTATGTACAGTATGCATGTAAGAGTCTAACACGCAGCTCCACCTAAGGATTGTAGGGTGACAGCAGTCAGACCGCAAATAGTGGTTCTTGGTATCAAGGTGCATTCCAAAGAGTTTTATTTGGTTCCCTGACCTCAAATCAAATGAGAATTTATTAGTCACATGCACAGGGTCACAGATGTAATTGCAGGGTACAGTGGAATCCTCTTTGACCAACAATGCAGGTATAATAATACTAAGTGAAATAATAGAATATAAAAAGATCACAAGACGGCGTATATATATACACTACCAGTCAAAGGTTTGGACACACCTACTCATTCAAGGGTTTTTCTTTATTTTTGTAGAATAATAGTGAAGACATCAAAAGTATGAAATAACACATATGGAATCATATCAAAGCCACCCTTTGCCTTGATGACAGCTTTACATTTTACATTTGAGTCATTTAGCAGATGCTCTTATCCAGAGCGACTTACAGTTAGTGAGTGCATACATTTTCATACTGGCCCCCCGTGGGAAATGAACCCACAACCCTGGCGTTGCAAGCACCATGCTCTACCAACTGAGCTACACGGGGCCTATGAGCTTCATGAGGTAGTCACATGGAATGCATTTCAATTAACAGGTGTGCCTTGTTAAAAGTTAATATGTGGAATTTATTTCCTTCTTAATGCGTTTGAGCCAATCAGTTGTGTTGTGACAAGAGGAGGGGGGTGGGGGTGGGGGAGGTGGGGGGTATACAGAAGATAGCCCTATTTGGTATTATGGCAAGAACAGCTCAAATAAGCAACGAGAAATGACAGTCCATCAGTACTTTTAGACCTGAAGGTCAGTCAATACGGAACATTTCAAGAACTTTAAACATTTCTTCAAGTGCAGTCGCAAAAACCATGAAATGCTATGATGAAACTGGCTCTCATGAGGACCACAACAGGAGTGGAAGACCCAGAGTTACCTCTGCTGCAGAGGATACGTTCATTAGAGTTACCAGCCTCAGAAAATGCACCCCAAATAAATGCTTCACAGAGTTCAAGTCACAGACACATCTCAACATCAACTGTTCAGAGGGGACTGTCTGAATCAGGCCTTCATGGTCGAATTCCTGCAAAGAAACCACTACTAAAGGACACCAATAATAAGAAGAGACCTGCTTGGGCCAAGAAACACGAGCAATGGACGGTAGACCGGTGGAAATGTTTCCTTTGGTCTGGAGTCCAAATTGGAGAGTTTTGGTTCCAACCGCCGTGTCTTTGTGAGATGCGGTGTGGGTGAACGGATGATCCCCGCATGTGTGGTTCCCTACGTAAAGCATGGAGGAGGAGGTGTTATGGTGTGGGGGTGCTTTTCTGGTGACACCTGTCTGTGATTTATTTAGAATTCAAGGCACACTTAACCAGCATGGCTACAACAGCATTCTGCAGCGATACGCCATCCCATCTGGTTTGGGCTTAGTGGGACTATCATTTGTTTTTTAACAGGACAATGACCCAACACACCTCCAGGCTGTGTAAGGGCTATTTTACCAAGAAGGAGAGTGATGGAGTGCTGCATCAGATGACCTGGCCTCCACAATCCCCTGACCTCAACCCAATTGAGATGGTTTGGGATGAGTCGGACGGCAGAGTGAAGGAAAAGCAGCCAACAAGTGCTCAGCATATGTGGGAACTCCTTCAAGACGGTTGGAAAAGCATTCCAGGTGAAGCTGGTTGAGAGAATGCCAAGAGTGTGCAAAGCTGTCATCAAGGCAAAGTGTGGCTACTTTGAAGAATCTCAAATATAAAATATATTTTTATTTGTTTAACACTTTTTTGGTTACTACGTGATTCCATATGTGTTACTTCATAGTTTTGATGTCTGCACTATTATTCTACAATGTGGAAAACAGACAAAATAAAGAAAAACCCTTGAATGAGTAGGTGTGTCCAAACTTTTGACTGGTACTGTATATATAGACTGTATATATAGATAAACAGGATGGTTCTATCCCTGAATGCTGATTGGCTGACAGCCCTGGTATATCAGAACATATACCAAGGGTATGACAAAACATTTATTTTTACTGCTCTAATTACGTTGGTAACCAGTTTATAATAGCAATAAGGCACCTCTGGGTTCGTAGTGTATGGCCAATATACCACAGCTAAGGGGGCAGAGGGTAGTGGGGTTAAAATGTCCATATAGTTTTACATTACTGTAACTCTATGGACCGGTGCTGTAAATTGGCATAAGATAAAGCATTATGGTGAAATATATTTTACTGTCGAACCAATATCTGACTCGACTGTGAATATGAGTTTTATTTTGTTCTTATAAACGTAACAGTACATTTTATATTTATATCCATCCTTAAACTATGAACTAAATACTTTTGGAAAACACTCTTACCCTGAGCAGTTAAGAGGTGGTATGTAGTTTCTCTACAGAGAAGCTGGATGTGCACTAAGCAACAGGGTGGGTCTCTCTCATCAGGGCTTAGGCCCAGCATCAACAATGTAATTTTAAACATCCTACGATAATCGAACATTTCAACAAGCATTTTGCTACGGCTGGCCATGCTTTCCACCTGGTTACCCCTACCCCGGCCACCAGCTCTGCACCCTCCACTGCAACTTGCCCATGACTCTGTCAATCACCGCATTCTTATTGGCAGACTAAATAGCCTTGGTTTCTCAAATGACTGCCTCGCCTGGTTCACCAACTACTTCTCAGATAGAGTTCAATGTGTCAAATCGGAGGGCCTGTTGTCTGGATCTCTGGCAGTCTCTATGGGGGTGCCACAGGATTCAATTCTCGGGCCGACTCTATTCTCTGTGTATATCAATGATGTCACTCTTGCTGCTGGTGACTCTCAGATCCACCTCTACGCAGACGACACCATTTTGTATACATCTGGTCCTTCATTGGACACTGTGTTAACAAACCTCCAAACGAGCTTCAATGCCATACAACACTCCTTCCGTGGCCTCCAACTGCTCTTAAACGCTAGTAAAACTAAATGCATGCTCTTCAATCGAACGCTGCTTGCACCCACCTGCCTGACTAGAATCACTACTCTCAGCGGCTCTGACTTAGAATATGTGGACAACTACAAATACCTAGGTGTCTGGTTAGACTGTAAACTCTCCTTCCAGACTCACATTAAGCATCTCCAATCCAAAGTTAAATCTAGAATCTGCTTCCTATTTCGCAACAAAGCCTCCTTCACTCATGCTGCTAAACATGCCCTCGTAAAACTGATCGTAAAATCCTACCGATCCTTGACTTCGGCGATGTCATTTACAAAATAGCTTCCAACACTCTACTCAGCAAATTGGATGTAGTCTATCACAGTGCCATCCGTTTTGTCACCAAAGCCCCATTTACTACCCACCATTGTGACCTGTACGCTCTCGTTGGCTGGCCCTCACTACATATTCGTCGCCAAACCCACTGGCTCCAGGTCATCTATAAATCCCTTCTAGGCAAATCCCCGCCTTATCTTAGCTCATTGGTCACCATAGCAACACCCACCCGTAGTATGCGTTCCAGCAGGTATATCTCACTGGTCATCCCCAAAGCCAACACCTCCTTTGGTCGCCATTCCTTCCAGTTCTCTGCTGCAAATGACTGGAATGAACTGCAAAAATCTCTGAAGCTGGAGACACGTATCTCCCTCACTATCTTTAAGCATCAGTTGTCAGAGCAGCTTACCGATCACTGCACCTGTACACAGCCCATCTGTAATTAGCCCACCCAACTACCTCATCCCCATATTGTTATTTATTTTGCTCATTTGCACCCCAGTATCTCTATTTGCACATCATCTTCTGCACATCTGTCACTCCAGTGTTAATACTGAATTATAATTGTAATTATTTTGCACTATGGCCTATTTATTGCCTTACCTCCATAACTTACTACATTTGCACACACTGTATATAGATTTTCTATTGTGTTATTGACTGTACGTTTTGTTTATTCCATATGTAACTCTGTGTTGTAATTCCGCACTGCTTTGCTTTATCTTGGCCAGGTCGCAGTTGTAAATGAGAACTTGTTCTCAACTGGCTTACCTGGTTAAATAAAGGTGAAATTAAAAAAGTAAAAATGCCAGGTTAAGCTGCTGTAGCCATTACACAAGCTAGTATTTAGGTCATGATTCTGGCCACTTCATCCATAAAATCTTTGAAAGATACCAAAATTCTAAAAGATTACTGGTAATCTACCCTCCCTTTGCAACCCTAGGCCTGGCAATCCACACACACATTAGCCCTCCAGCCATCACACCACTTGGCTGCAATTTGACATAATCTGAAGTCTTAAAACAGGCTGAATAATTGAGGAAATGTATTTATATAAAAAAGCGTGGAGTGAATATGCCTTACAGACATAAACTGCCTCAGGCAAAGTCATCACTGCGTGTGTGCGCTTGATGTTTGTGTGTGTTTGTGTGTGTTCCCTTCCTCAATCATATGAGCCGAGGTGTTCTTTAACGACTTTATGAGCTAGCGTATTAGCATACATATTTACTGTAGCAGACGGAAGGAGACGCCATGCCATAAGAACCAGTAAAAAACTCCACATATCACCCAGCTCACAAGTTAATCCACATTTTATTATGGCTGGTGAGCCGGCGAGCCGGCGAGGGGTAGATTAATTAAAAACAACATGTTTTTGAGCAGGTTCATGAATCAGCTATATTAAAAGGGAGATTAGTTTGCCTTAGAGATTAACAGGCAACTCACCACATTATCATTGGGAGATTTAAAAAATGCACAAAGGGGTGCAGTACAGTACTGCACAGTACACAGCATTCTCCCTCACACAAACACCTATTCTTCATCTACCTCATGCCCGTACTGCGTACCCCATTGTCTGTGGACATTTGCAAGCACTGGTTTACAAGCATTCAGCTAAAGCACATAGTTCTTTATTTGACTGCTGTGCAAGCTCCCAGTACAGGGTTAAATAAATAGCTTTTGGCCTGCTCTCAGAGAGGAGATCTATCATCATTTCACTCTCTGGATGACATGGTTCTATCAACACTTCTATGTGTTGGGAGACCAACCCCTTTCCAAAGTAACAAGTGGCTTGTGTTTGGAGGGTTATGATGAACAGGGTTGAGACACTTCACACTAAGGTCCAGAAAGCATTCAGAATACCATAGGCACTCAATTAATTACGGGTCAAAATGTAAGTAATACTCCACAAGAGGCATACCATTCAGTACTCTGCTGGACAGCAGTCATCTTATCAGATCAGAGCAATGTGAGAGTAATAGGTATGAGACAGCTCCATGCAGATGGAGGAACACACTCCATCTTGACTTCCCTTCCCCCTGTGGTGACTGGCACTAACGCCTGCACCGGAATAGACTGAGTTAAAAGTCTGTATTTTTGAATGAATTTTATAAACTGTTGGTTGAGGCCTCCGGCGGGTGTGTGTGTGTGTGCAGGCTGTTTGGTGTTTAAACAGTCTCTGTGTAGTAGGCCTGTAATAATATCAGGCCTCACACTTTCATCCCTGGTGCTGCTGCTTTAGGAGATGGGCCAAGATGATAACAATCATACCCTACACAGGGAAAGCACCGGCACTACACTTTGTCCCTGTGCGTGTTTAAGAGAATCTCACTGTTTGTTGTTCTTGAAAAACCTTAAAGGATGTCTTGTGAGATATCTCTTCCTATGGTATGAAGTGCGCAGCATATCTCTGAAATAACTCAGAAATTCCCAAACTATTGTGCTCTGTTCCTTCTGGACTTGGTCTTGCATGTTTTGTTAAACCCTATTCTGCATCAATAACCACAAATGTGCACACACGACCCCACTCTTTCATCCCTCCCTACACAAACCCTACTATAACACCTCTCTGGGGGACCAGTCAGTTGGAAACGTATAGACCACACACACACACACACACACACCCTAATTGAATATCCATGACAACATAACCTTGAGGATAAAATGCAGGATTCATTTAAATGCTAATTTGTTTGTTAACATAACATCAAGATTCCACATGGGACAGGTTACAGAACTACCCTGACACTTGATATGTATATTTTATTCTACTTTGTTATTTTTATTGGTACTTTGATTATGATAATTCAAAACACTAAATAAAACATTAATATAAACAGGAAGGACTTGAGGAGCATCTTTTCTGTATTCAGGTATTTATTATCAAGGAGGAAATGGGAACATTGTGGATCCAGACAGACGGAGATGGAGAGATGGAGAGATGGCGAGATGGAGAGGAGGTGGCAGGAGAGAAAGGGAGAGAGGGAGAGATGGAGAGGAGGTGGCAGGAGTGAAAGGGAGAAAGGGAGAGATGGGGAGGAGGTGGCAGGAGAGAGAGGGAGAGAGGGAGAGAAAAGGGGAGAAACAGAGAGAGAGACGGTGAGACAGTGAGAGATGAGTACTCTGTATTTACATGTCAATATTGGAAGCGATGGAACACAACATTGACATTCACACATTTGAACCTCTGTGCTCCTGATCAGCCTGACAGGTTTATCAATCCATTGTAGAGCTGGGAGAGGAAAGAGAGATTGGGGTACAGTAGGCTTATATCTGGGTCTGGGGTGGTGTGTGTGTGTGTGTGTGTGTGTGTGTGTGTGTTTGTGTGTGTGTGTGTGTTTGTGTGTGTGTGTGTGTGTGTGTGTGTAACCATGTGTATTATTTATATGCATAGCGTCATTCAGAGTGAGGTGTCTATAAATTGTAGAGAAACTCAACCCACTCCTGCTGTTAGTTTAGGTGCATGCCAAGAGTGACTGATGGTGGTGGAGAGACATCAGTGAAAGATCAAAGTGTTTGGCACGCGTGCCTCTGTGTGTGTTTGTGTGTTCATAACGGTGACCCGCCCCCTCCTGTATGTCCGTCTGTCTGTCTGTCTGTCTGTCTGGAACGTAGCAGTGACACAAAGCCCTCCAGTGTTCTCCAGTCTGGACGACGGACGGCCTTTGTCGGAGACAGCTAGCATAAACTTCAGAACCCCCTCCAACAGCAATCATACGGTTGTGGAGCATGAATGTTAACAAGAAGAGCACTTTAGCGTAGGAGAGAAAAGGGGAGAGGAGAGAGGAGAGGAGAGGGGGAATAGAGGGGGAATAGAGGAGGAGAGGGGTTCTGGCTGGCAGTACCCTCATTACCAGTCTCTGCCTTTAGAAATGAGATATGTTTATTTGGGTTGAGCTCCCCTGAGGGTATAGGCCTGGCAGGGCAGCGTGGAACTAGCGTATAGCACTACACGGCTAGCTAGCGCTAGGTGCACTGTGATTATTATATTACTTAACACAGCTCATCAAAGAGATGTCACTTCTGAGAGCGTTTAGCTAGCGCACCCAGCCATGGAAAATGTTGAGGCTTGTTTGGTCTCTCTCTGTCACTGAAAGGGGATATGGCAATACTGAAGCCCTGTGTGTTTTGGCATGTGCCAGCTAGTGTGTGTGTTGTGTGTGTTTACCGGTATGTGTGTGCTTGTGTACATGTGTGGTCTAAGAAAGACCTATTAAGCCAACTCTGAGGGTCCCCTGTACAGATTAGTTTCATAACACACACACACACACACACACACACAAACACACACACACACACACACACACACACACACACACACACACACACACACACACACACACACACACACACAAACACTCTTCCTGTCACCCCTTACACACACTCTCCTCCTATGTTCCTTTGTAAGAGAGCTAACCTCACTGTGGGAGATCCTACTAGCAGAGGAGAGAGCTCTCCTGTCTCTGATGATCTATAGAGTAAGTGGTTTAGACGAGCCTCCTCTCGATTTGAGTCCCGCTCCAGCTCCACGCGCGATATGTCAATGTCGGCCGCAATTCACTGAACCATATGTTGGCTCATGGGCCTCTTACACTGGAGCAAAGATGTTACCTTGTCAAAGACGTTACCGTGGCAGAACATTTTCATCATTATGCATTAGGATCCTACGGTGTCATCGCAGACAATGGGAGAAGGTTGTTATTCTCTCTCCAGGTGATCTTTACCCCTCTCTGTTCTAATCTTGTGGTGGAGCTGCAGTAGTGTTAATGGCACTGGGAAGGCTGGCTAGTCTGTCTGGCTGGCTGTAGTTACTGAGAGCCAATGTATTCTACCCTGTAGTGATACTTGATTGTAGCTACATTATTAACATGGCCGAGCATAAAGATCTTTCAACTCCACTGCTTGTGTAAATAGACCTGAAAAAAGCAAAGGGGAGAGAGGAAGGGAGGAAGGAGGGGGAGGGAGGAGGGGGATTATGAAAGAGCAGGAATGGTGTACCCAGCCCACCCCCTCAGCCCTTTGATGAAGCTGAACTGTGTATGCACAATCACACCCAGAAATAGAGGGAGTGTGTCGGTAGACCCACGTTCACATCCACATTACAGCCTTTGCGTCAAACAAACACACACACACGCACACACACACACACACACACACACACACACACACACACACACACACACACACACACACACACACACACACACACACACACACACACACACACACAGGTGTTTTCAATGAGGCAGATAGGCCAGGGGAGTAATGTTAAGTGGCAGGAGCGGGGTTAGGTTCCCCGTAGGTCCTGTTGCTCCACGGTGGGGCGGTGGTTTTGGAAATGGGTCGAGGGGCGTGGGAGGAGTGTGTGTGTGTGTGATTGAGTGTATGTGTGTGTGTGAGTTTAGGTTGTTTTCATAGATGGAGGGAGTAGGACCCACCCTGTGCCTGGAACAGAGGGCTGATTGTGAGGCAGTTAGAGGATAGGAAAGATTCTCTCTCTGTGGAGGTGCAGCACTGAACATTTTCCCTCCAAAGCCACACTATGTCAGGTGGCAGTGGGAGAGGTGTCACATTAAATCCCTTCCTGCCACTCAACCTGAAACGGGTTTGGATGGAACTGAAATAAACAACATTCTTAACTTTTTGCATCTCTTTGCATCTCTTTGCATCTCTCTCTCTCTCTCTCTCCTTTCTCTCTCTCTCTCTCTCTCTCTTGCTCTCGTTCTCTCTCTCTCTCTCTCTCTCTCTCTCTCTCTCTCTCTCTCTAATGTTCTCTTTCTCTCTTTCTTTGCTCTCTCTCTCTCTCTCTCTCTCTCTCTCTCTCTCTCTCTCTCTCTCTCTCTCTCTCTCTCTCTCTCTCTCTCTCTCTCTCTCTCTCTCTCTAATGTTCTCTTTCTCTCTTTCTCTCTCTCTTTGTGTGTCTACTTCTCTCTCTTTCTGTCTTTCTCTCTCAGCCCAGTCCAGCCCAATTCTAATTTCCCAGCACTAAATCCAGAAGTGCTACCAGGGGACACGCCATGTAGATTACAAGGTTAAGGCCTCATTTTGTCTCTGGGCTCTGAGAAAAAAAAACGAAAAGCAACTAACTTCTCAGTGACCTGTGATGATCTGTGGTCCCTGGTAGGGCCCAGAGCTGGGCCCCAGAATGGCCCCATAACGCCCAGAGGTGTCAGACTCAGACCCTTCTTTTCCCTGAGGTGTCTGAACCACGTCCACTCGTTTCCCTTACAGTTTCAAACATTCATTGAGCTGCAAGCCTTCTGGGGATGACCCAGAGATATTGTTGAACGCTTGTGAACAGAGAGTGGGATTGACACAGTACAGCTAGCCACAGCCAAAAGCCACAACTCTGACCATACAGGCCTACAGAGCCAAGACTAACGTGTGTGTGTGTGTGTGTGTGTGTGTGTGTATGTTCATGAACTAAATCAACACAGATGAGCCAGCACACATTGATCAACAATTATTTCACTTGGCCAGTATATTTAAAGGTACTTGTTTGCCTTTGAATAGCATAAAATAGTGGGCCTTTCCTTTCATGTTATTCAAGTCCGGTTAAGTCAACTTATTATTGCAGTTTTGGTTTCTGTGAAGATTGCTTTTCTCGGTTTGTGGTCACTAAGCGGATCAAAGTTCTGCACCAAATATCAGAACCAGATACACAGACCACATCAGACCACATCAGGGGTCTATAACAGAATGGGTTTTCAATGTATCTGCTTTGGAGATCTGCGGGACTTTGCCAATGACGCCAAACACACCCTGTAAAAAGCTAATGTCGTTTTTGACCAAGCAGGATATTACAAAAACATTTTCTCTGGGTTGTTTGTTGGACATTGAAGTAAATCTACAAGTATAATATGCATGGTTCTTTCTTTCTGTGAATGTTGTCTGTTTTTGGGGAAATACATTAATTCTATTTGATATTAGTCGCAATCACAATGTAATTCTACTGACTACAAACAATGGTGAAGACACACGTGTGTCTGTTTTGCACAGTTAGCCTAGTAATACAACCTCTTTACATGTGATTGTGTTTCCTATTTGTTGTTTTTATTCAGGCCGAATCAAATGTACATCCTGTTTCCCCTAAACATTAGTAGCACTACTTTCATGAATAGAAGCCTCGTAAGGTGCATCATTCACTTATCTCAGAAATGAGCTAAATGAATGTGAACTGATTCATGGGAATCGTGAATCACAAATTAGAGTTAGAGCCATTCCCACGTTAACTGTGTTGTGTTTAGAGTTAAGGAGAAAAGTGTTACTGACAGCAGGACATTACCCACCAATTCCCCTGCTCTCTCCCTCTGCTCTCCCCCTGCATTCATAAATATCCCCTCTCCTGCTCGCCCCTAATTACCTTGTATGAGCATAGCCATTTCCACTTCCCCTCGCACATAATAGAAACTGTTTTTTAATAACCAGGTGTCATAAAATGTTATGCTGACTTAACAGACATGATGAGCAGGAGGAGCATAAACAGAGAGAGGAGAAGCAGGGTTCGGGGGGCTGGGTGGGGATGTCTTGGCCAAATAGATGGAAGAAGAAGGACGGAGGAGTGGGTTGGCGGTGAGTAGGCCGGGGAGTGATGGAGAGTAGTGGGTTGTTTGCAGTAGAGAGGGATGAGTAGTGTTTGCTTTAAGGATGATGATGGAAAAGGATTGAGGAAATGTAGGGATGACTTGACTTACCTTAGCTTAGTCCTCTTAGGCCTTTTTGGGAGCATTGGGTGTCCACCATGGCTCTCCACCTCATTCTTTGCTGTTCGAGGGCTTTTGCCTCTTCGCAGAAGATCCCTGCTTTACTAAGTTCTTGCAGAGTGGGGTCTTCAGTAGGTTTCTGGCCTCCTGCGTTCTTTTTCCATGTGGGTTGTAATCCAGTGCTTGGCTTTTCTGTCTTTTCATCTTCTGGTCACACTGCTGATGACCACCTGGTTCATTCTCCTCCACAGGTCTGAGCCAAACAAACAACACTAAAAAGATGCCCATGAATCCCCAGTGTCAAACTCACCTGACAGTGCAGGGGATGAAAAGTCTGCTACAGCTCAAGTCAAGAGTGACAATTGGATTCTGGAATGTCAGAACATTACACCAGACAGGTAAGCTATATGTCACAACTAACCAGAGAGATGAGAAGACACAATGCAGGGATGAACTTGTATTCCTGACAGTGATTACTCATCTAAAGGTAGGTTGAAAGGTTGTCTTTCAAGACAGGGAGAAAAGAAGGAGGATTATGACAGTAGAGATGAATGAATAAAATCCAGCTTTTATTCCAAATAGGGCACCTCTGAACCTCTGGGACCCTCTATTAAATATATTGTTATGGCAGTTCCACTTACTAAAACCTTAACTGCCTCCCATTGTAGGAACACAGCCAATTATGTGGCTTGATTTCTGATTAGGTGACTTTATAGACAGCTTAGCTTTTATAGGGTGTCATTACTCAGACATCTGAAACGTTTCAGCAGGACCATTTTTCAACCTGTAGCAATCCCCCCTCTACAGGGGCAGCAGTGACAAATGGCCTCCTCTGTTCCAGTGCATGTTTCCATGTCTTTAGGAGTGTGTTACACCACACACAGAGGCCTTAACACTAGAACCGCCATAGGCCAACAGCCACACACGTTTTGATTTTGTAAATAAAAAATCCCTGACTTTTCCTAAATGTTTGTATTTTACACTGCTCATTTGCCAGAATTTTGAAATCACAAATAGAAAAGTATTTACAGCCTTTTTACCTGTTTTTTTCACACCTATTCCTAACTTAATCTGCCAAGACAATGTGCTGTAGGACGTTGGTACCCAGCCAGGCGCTAATGCGTCTCTCTCTCCTCACTGAATGAATGACAAATGGATGAATGGGCGATAATTGTGCACCTTACTTCACAATTGAATTTAAATTAGGCCTTAATTTAGAACAACAATGGTTTAATGATTAGTTTGTTTTATGTCTATTTATCAGCATTGGCGCTCATTTTAATAATTTGACCGTGCACCTTGCAGGTTGACACCATTTTACCGTTTTACTTTGTGAAAAGAAGCGGTTACAGGACTGTTTCATTTACTATAACTCTATTACTAATCAAATGTATTGTAAGGGAAATGAAAACATGCTATGTGTTGCAGTATTGCAAAACATATCCTTGACTTGATGAGTGGGACACAAACGATGCATAGACGGCCCATCGAAACTACACCTAAACTAATTTCACACATAATAAGAGTTAGCCTATAGACAAGATTAAATTGACAATAATCTGATGAGTCACAATATTAGGCCTATCATTTGTTAAATTGTACATGAAGAGATGGGCACATCTTGTAATTGACAGATGCAGGGAAAGGAGCATCTCTTTAAATAACTCTCAAAATTCAAGAGGTGCAGCTCTTTTTCCAAATTTCACTAATTCCAAGAATATCCGTGCTGTCCATGCATTCAGCACATGACTACTCACGCGGCAGCATTGCTCTGGCTACTAAGAAAAAACGAGTAACATAATAAACGTAAAATTAAAATATGCTATTCTGTCGTCAATGTATGAATTGGCGATAGAAACCAGATGGAAACTGATAACGGTGCCTGTGACTTCAGTTAAGTTTTGGTTAGCCGCCAATGTCTGGGGAAAGATGAAACCAGGCCAGTGGGTGAGCGACTGTCTGAGACTGTGGTTTTGAGACTCGTGGAGCCTTACATGGGCAAAAGCAGAAATGTGACCATGGACAACTTCTTCACATCAATTTCCCTGGCAGACAAGTTGATTGCAGAGAAGACTAGCCTGCTCTGAACAGTGAACAAACAAAGGCGGGAGCTGCCCCCCTCTGCGCAAAACAAACATACCAGCGGAGCTGTACTCCACATCAGTGATGGAGAGTGGTAAAGTAATACTCACGGTGTACAGATGTAAAAGAAATAAGAGTGTTTGCATCCTCAGCACCATGCATCCCATTGGATCTGGCATGTGAGCTTTGTGAGAACCACAAGGCACCAGGTCCTGCTCTCCCTCTTCCCCAAGCACCACAGCTCCCACTCGGGAAAAAGAAGACACAATGTCAAGTCGGCAGGTGCACACGAAACAAGGCCCATGAAAACTGTATGCAGTGCAACCGATTTGTTTGTGGGGCTTTCTCACACAAAGCCCCGAAGCATAAAGGGGAGACGCGATTGATTCATGTGTAAAGGCACGGGTATAAGGGCACAATACAGTGTCTGATACAATCAACAAATGACTGTTTTTATATCTTGTCATGAATATATTTCCACTAATATTTCTTTATGCAATTCATCCTTTACAATTGTTCATGCACTGGTGCTTTTGTTTAGGAATACAGCAAATCATTTCACCTGAACACCTGGCTGGTTATTAATATCATCCTTTTCCTTTCTACTTTGTCAAAAGAAGCTGTAACTATTCATTACTATAATTCTATTACTAATCGAATCTACAAATGAAGTTGATCAAATGGATTTCACTGTAATGTTTTTATTGTAAGGGAAACTAAATGGGCTATAGGCCTACGTTTTTTCTAGGACTTTGTAGAATTATACAAAACATATCCTTGACTCTATCTAAACAAATAACTATTGTTGTTATTTTTTTAAATTTATATATTTCCATGAATATTTCTTCATGCAATTCATTATTTACAATAGTTTATGCGTTAATTATCAAGCATTTATTTATCAAGCATGTTTGCGCACCTTGCAGGTTGATATGCATCTGATGCATATGCTAAAGGAGACGCCCGGCAATGTTCTGTAGCGGGTACTTATATGCTGAAAGGCCAGGCGGTTCTAGTGTCAACAATATATTTTCCACTCCAATAGGAAAATATAGATTTAGCAACCTTCTTTATTTATATTTGTCTCTGTTTCACAATGGGAAAATGTTAAATTCTTATTTTCGTGATATCCAATTTGTAGTTACAGTCTTGTCCCATCTCTGCAAGTCCCGTACGGACTCGGGAGAGGCAAAGGTGGAGAGCCATGCGTCCTCCAAAACACGACCCCGCCAAGCCGCACTGCTTCTTGACACACTGCTCGCTTAACCCGGAAGTCAGCCGCACCAATGTGTCGGAGGAAACACCGTACAGCTGGCGACTGAAGTCAGAGTGCATGCTCTCGGCCTGCCACAAGGGTCTCCCCTGTCGCGGTCGGCTGCGACACAGCCCGGGATTGAACATGGGTCTGTAGTGACGCTTCTAGCACTGCGATGCAGTGCTTTAGACCCTGCGCCGCTCAGGAAGCTAGAAAAATGTTTGATTCTTGAAACAACACCTACTGTCGCTTTCCTTTTGTTACCGCCTGTCCCTCCCTCTTCAACCATGGAGGACGTTAGTATGGCATTGTGATGGCCCTTGCCCACCCACTTTCTTAAAATAAAGCCTAATAATTTCCCGTCACCCCTTTGGCTAGCCCTACCCCAGCCCCCCTCCTCCCCCTTCCCTCTCCAGACTCTCATAAATGTTTCACCGGTCCGTGTGTGATGGATAGGTTGTATTTATTCACTGCTGGGCATCGGTTCTGTGAATATGACTCATTTTGGGCCATTATGTATTCATGGCCAGGGATAGGCCTGTATACAGGAACTTATAATGAATGTGTCACAGTGGGAGGTGTCAGTAGACTGCAGGTTGATGGGAGTAGAGGCATTGTGCAGCACAATGTGATCTACAGCACAAACAATTGGAAACATGTTTGTCCAATTGAAAGGCAATCTTTCCTCCATTTTCCAACTCATCCCTCTTTCTCTCATCCCTCTATTTCTTCCGCACTTTCTTTTTGCAGAACATAATTTGCACAGAAAATACCAGAAGGGGTTGGATGGCAGATAATATGACTTCAATGCAAGTGGCAGGATTTACTAAAGTGAAAGGGTTAAGACTCCCTTGTATTACTTAGGATCCAAGGAGTAATGACTGTGGATTTAACTCAATACATGGTGAATATCCATGAGTGGAGCATATATTTCACACATGCAGGGTCTTCCCTTCCTCCTCTTGGCAGGGAGAGTCCTTTTGGGGATCAGTCACGGGTATTAAAGTGCAGGCCATGGGGGTTTATAGTGGCGAGTCGCCCCATGGGGGGGCCTGCTGTGTGTGCATGTGTGTGTGCACGTGAATATGTGTGTGTGTGTGTGTCTATGCGTGTCTGGGTGTGTGTGTTCGGTCTGAGCCTCAATCATCTGAGCACTCCTCCACACCACAGGAATAGCACACCTTCACATACTGTACATCCATCGTTGACTTTCAGTGGAGAACATAAGGAATCACCCTGGAGGAGCACAGTACATTTAGTTTGGAGCTTTTTTTGAGATGGGGGGTGTCCACTATACCTTGTGGAAAAATCTGGAAAGATGTATATTGGTCACATACACATATTTAGCAGATGTTATTGCGGGTGTAGCGAAATGCTTGTATATCATATCATATGTGTTTTTAAAGAACTGATAGGGCCTTCATTTTTACCTATATGTACTTCACAGAATGTGTCTTTATCCAGTATATTACTTGTCAAGACTATTGTAATGACACTAGGGATGTATCCCTCCTGTCCTCCCTCATCTAGGCTCTGGATCCCCTCGCCTCCAAGGCAAACAGGAGTTAGTCTGTGGGTGGGGGTGTATTTGAAAGGTGGTATGTAACACACACACCTCCCTTCCTCTTGGCCCGGGTGGTGTTGGCCCAGGTCTTGGGTAAAGGCCACTCTTAATCACCCATCGTTTGTTAGCGTTAGCCACCCTGACCACTTCCAGGTGCGTGACCTGTTTTCCAGGCTGGGTAGGTGGTCCTGTGGAAGGGAGGCACGAGACCGTTCATCACACACCCTGGCCTGGTCTGTAATCCATTACAGGGAAGTGTTGTGTGTGTACTATGGAGTAATATCTGCCCTAATGTAAAGTGACAGCTAGAATTATGGTTGTCCTCTCTCCTTCTTTCATTTCTGCTTTCAGCTTTGTCTTTCCTGCCCACTGTAAAAGGTTCTTTCACTTACACACTGTATGCCAATGTGTGTAAATATGACTGTACCCGCATATTGCTGGCTGTCAGTAGTTCTGGACCTCTCCACGGAGCCACATAACCTCACATGGAGAGACAGGTCTACTGCCAAGGCAAATATGGTAGTACCAATGTGAGACTGTTAATGGTACATGTCCATAACCAATGCTGTACTGTAAAGTGGCAGTTGTGTGAATTTTTGAAAAATCATGAATATTGACTAGTTGAAGTCAGTTTGATAACAGGGCAAGTAAAAAAATAAAACATATTCAGATGACAAATAAGAGATGATTTTCCTACTACTTACCCCTAAAAGACTGACCTTTTTTGAATCTTCAGGAATGTTCTAGTGACCTACCAAGTAAACCCTGCAGTGATATTTCAAGCCACATCCCAGTGTTTAGCCCTGACCCAGCCAAGCCGAGGTGTTATCCATGAGCCTCTATTTGGAGAACCACTGGGCATGGACACCTCCAGCCCAGAGCCTCACACTCACTTTCTACGGATGCTTTGCTTTTGTGTGTTTAACCGTGCTTAAGTAAAATAGTGTCTCTAGTCTCTCTCCTCCCCTCCAGACATATTTCACAGGCCTTTAATCCTATTAAAAGCATTTATGTTGTTTATTGTCCGACAGGATTACATTTGGAGAGGAATAATAAGACGGGCCATGGTTCTGAATGGGCTCTCTGTCCCCCCTGCTTAGTTTTAAAAGATGTGTTATCTTATTATGTTATATAATCATATCTGCTCACACATCGTACACCAGTTTTGCTTGAGCCGCAAACGAGACGATGGTTTTACTGTAAAATGGCTTGGGCACAGCTTGTGGTTATTTGACATGGACTTTGGGGCTTAAGAAGCATTTGTTTTTAGGACTTTGCCAGAGGGCAAACCTGATGTGAACCTCAATTTGATAACCCTATTTGATATTACGGCATTATGAGTGGATTTGGAGGATTTGGATGCCAGATTGGGGCCTCTCTGTTGAGAAATGTACCTCAAAACATTCTGTGCTTTGTGGTTCGTAGACACACGTTTTTGGGGTTTTACATGAATACATTGTGTGTGAACCTACGGTGGTTTTGGGTTTTACATGAATACATTGTGTGTGACCTACGATGGTTTTGGGTTTTACATGAATACATTGTGTGTGAACCTACGGTGGTTTTGGGTTTTACATGAATACTGTCACGGTTTCGGCCGAGGCTGCTCCTCCTCCTTGTTCGGGCAGGCTTCGGCGGTCGTCGTCCCCGGAGTACTAGCTGCCACCGTTCGATGTTTCATGTTTGTTTGGTTTTGTCTGTTTGTACACCTGTCCCTTGTTAGTGTTTGATTTGGTTGCCTATTTAGTTTTCGTGTGTGGGGCCAGGTGTTATGTGGTATTGTTCATTGTCAAGCTGTTGCTCTGTTGTATACTCTCGTGTTTGTTGTTTTTCCCGAGAGTCCGCACTGTGTGCGCTTTATTCATTTTTACGCACTGTGTGTTGTGCGTAATTTTGTACTTTGCTTCCCGGTTGGGTTGGCTGTTCGCCTGTTTGGCGCTGCTTTTTTGTTTACTAAAGTCTGTTGACGAATGCCCGTGTTTCCTGCGCTTGATTCCCTCACCGCATCCACACTCAACACCTGACAGAATACCACATCCCACATGGAGTCAGCAGGAGCACCCGCGCCGACAGAGGTCATGGAGGACCGTCTTCGTGGACAGGAGGACCGGATTAACCAAATCGGTCACGCCTTGGATCGGGTGATGAACACTCTCCACCGATGGGAAAGCAGCGGGGTACCCACGCCCCCACCTACCGGACCATCCCCATCGGTCAGTCCTCCTGTCCACATTCCGGAACCCAGTGGGATTCGGCTCTCGCTCCCGAGGGCGTACGACGGCTCCGCTGCCGGGTGTCAAGGGTTCCTGCTACAGGTGGAGCTCTATCTCGCCAACGTACACCCGGCGCCCTCGGGACACGAGAGCGTCTCCGCCCTCATCTCCTGTCTCACCGGCAAGGCGTTGGAGTGGGCCAACGCCGAATGGAGGAGAATGGACGCCGCTACCATCACTTATGCGGAGTTCTCCCGCCGCTTCCGGGCCGTGTTCGACCATCCACCAGAAGGGAAGGCGGCGGGGGAGCGTCTGTTCTTCCTCCGACAGGGGATGAAGAGCGCGCAGGATTTTGCCCTGGAGTTCCGGACTCTAGCGGCAGATGCAGGGTGGAATGAGCGGGCCCTCATAGACCACTTCCGTTGTAGCCTTCGGGAGGACGTCCAAAGAGAGTTGGCGTGCAGGGATACCATGTTGACGTTTGACCAACTAGTCGACATGGCCATTCGGTTGGACACCCTGCTCGCCACCCGTGGACGTCCCGGATGGGGGTCGCCATTTTCACCCTCCAGCACCTCCGAGCCGAGCCCTATGGAGCTCGGAGGTGCTGGCGCTAGAGAAAGGAGGAGTAGGAACCCGAGGGGGGCCGTCCCCTGCACCAACTGTGGCCGTGGAGGGCACACCGCGGCTAGGTGTTGGGGAAGGTCCCCCGGTGGAGGTGAAGGCAGGCCACGCATTGGGGAGTCCTCCCAGGTGAGTAGGCGCCCTACTTACCCAGAGCTTTCTGTCGTTCACATAACCTTGCCTGTTTGTTTTCCACAGGTAGCACCTCGTTCCCAGCATAAGGCGCTAGTCGATTCAGGCGCAGCTGGGAACTTTGTAGATCGCCAGTTCTGTGTAGAATTAGGGATTCCTCTCCTTCCCGTTGATAAGCCTTTCCCTGTACATGCCCTAGATAGCCGTCCGTTAGGATCTGGGTTGATTAGGGAGGTCACATCGCCCCTTAAGATGGAGGCGCAGGGGGTCATGAGGAGACGATTCAGCTCTATCTGATTGACTCTCCTGCGTATCCGGTGGTGCTGGGGCTTCCCTGGTTGATTACCCATGACCCTACTATATCGTGGCGAGAGAAAGCTCTTAAAGGGGTGGTCTGCTCAGTGTGAGGGGCTGTGTCTGGGTGTTTCCATAGGGGCGACCTCGGTGGAAAGTCCGAATCTAATGCCTGCACTGCATATTCCCCCCGAGTATGAGGATTTGACACTGGTGTTTAGTAAGACTAGGGCGGCGCAGCTGCCGCCTCATAGACGGGGGGATTGTGCGATAGATCTCCAGTTAGGAGCAGCCCTCCCGCGGAGCCATGTGTATCCCTTGTCTCAAGAGGAGAGGAAGGCGATGGAAACTTACATCGCCGAGTCTCTGAGACAGGGATACATACGGGCCTCCACTTCACCCGCTTCCTCGAGCTTCTTTTTTTGTGAAGAAAAAAGATGGAGGTCTGCGCCCGTGTATTGATTACCGCGGTCTCAATCAGATTACGGTGAAGTACAGCTATCCACTTCCTTTGATTGCGACTAAGACGGAATCATTACACGGTGCTCAGTTCTTCACAAAATTGGATCTCAGGAGCGCATATAACTTGGTGCGCATTAGAGAGGGCGATGAATGGAAGACAGCGTTTAGCACGACCTCCGGTCATTACGAGTATCTCGTCATGCCATATGGGTTAATGAATGCTCCCTCAGTCTTCCAATCCTTCGTCGATGAGATTTTCCGGGACATGCAGGGGCAGGGAGTAGTCGTGTACATAGACAAAATTCTGGTGTACAGTTCTACCCGAGCAGAGCATGTAGCCCTGGTGCGCCGAGTGTTGAGGAGGCTGTTGGAGCATGACCTATATGTCAAGGCAGAGAAATGTCTGTTCTTTCAGAAGTCGGTCTCCTTTTTGGGTTATCAGTTGTCTGCGTCAGGGGTGAAGATGGAGGTTGACCGGGTGTCAGCTGTGCGTAATTGGCAAACCCCAACCACTGTGAAAGAGGTGCAACAGTTCTTGGGTTTTGCAATTACTACCGGAGGTTTATCCGGGGGTTTTGGACAGGTGGCAGCTCCCATAACGTCTCTGTTGAAGGGGGGTCCGGTGCGCTTGCGGTGGTCAGCTGAGGCGGACAGGGCTTTTGGGAGACTGAAGGACCTGTTTACCTCGGCGCCGGTGTTGGCGCATCCGGATCCCGCTTTACCATTCCAGGTAGAGGTAGACGCGTCCGAGGCCGGTATTGGGGCCGTTCTCTCACAACGGTCTGGCACACCACCTAAACTCCACCCCTGTGCCTTTTATTCTAAGAAGCTCAGTCCGGCGGAGCGGAATTATGACGTAGGGGACAGGGAGCTGTTAGCCGTGGTACAGGCCCTAAAGGTGTGGAGGCATTGGCTTGAGGGGGCTCAACACCCTTTCCTCATTTTGACTGACCACCGTAACCTGGAATACCTCCGGGCAGCTAGGAGACTGAATCCTCGCCAGGCTCGCTGGACTATGTTTCTAGCCCGGTTTGTGTTTAAGATCACTTATATCCCTGGGTCCCAGAACGGGAAGGCAGATGCCCTGTCTCGGCGGTATGACACGGAGGAGAGGTCCGTTGAGCCCACTCCCATACTACCAAAGTCTTGTCTGGTTGCACCGGTGGTATGGGAGGTCAATGCAGAGATCGAGCGGGCGTTACGCACCGACCCAAGTCCTCCACAGTGTCCAGTGGGTCGGACGTACGTTCCGCTCGAGGTACGCGATCGCCTCATTTATTGGGCTCATACGTCCCTCTCCTCTGGACATCCAGGTATCGGCCGGACAGTTCACTGCCTGAGCACTAAGTACTGGTGTCCAACGTTAGCCAGGGATGTGAGGATTTATGTCTCCTCCTGTTCGGTGTGTGCCCAGTGTAAGGCGCCCAGACATTTGCCCAGGGGTAAGCTACAACCCCTGCCCGTTCCACAACGACCCTGGTCCCACCTCTCGGTGGATTTTGTTACCGACCTTCCCCCTCACAGGGGAATACTACCATCCTGGTCGTTGTGGATCGGTTCTCGAAGGCCTGTCGTCTCCTTCCCATGCCGGGTCTCCCTACTGCCCTACAGACCGCTGAGGCTCTGTTCACCCATGTCTTCCGGCATTACGGGGTACCCGAGGATATAGTGTCTGATCGAGGCCCCCAGTTCACCTCCAGAGTGTGGAGAGCGTTTATGGAACGGTTGGGGGTTTCGGTGAGCCTTACCTCGGGTTACCACCCGGAGAGTAATGGGCAGGTTGAACGTGTCAACCAGGATGTGGGTAGGTTTCTGAGGTCTTATTGCCAGGGCCGGCCGGAGGAGTGGGCGAGATACGTTCCGTGGGCCGAGATGGCACAGAACTCTCTCCGCCACTCCTCCACCCAACTAACCCCTTTCCAGTGTGTGTTAGGGTACCAGCCGGTTCTGGCACCTTGGCATGAGAGCCAGATCGAGGCCCCTGCGGTGGATGAGTGGGTGCGGCGCTCGGAGGAGACATGGAACGCTGCCCACGTTCATCTGCAGCGGGCCATCCGTCGGCATAAGACGAGCGCCGATCTCCACCGCAGTGAGGGGCCTGTGTACGCACCTGGAGATCGAGTCTGGCTCTCGACCAGGAACCTGCCCCTCCGCCTGCCCTGCCGGAAGCTGGGTCGGCGGTTTGTGGGGGCCATTCAAAGTCCTGAGGAGGTTGAACGAGGTGTGTTACAGGTTAGAACTGCCTATTGATTACAGGAATATTAACCCCTCGTTCCATGTGTCTCTACTCAGGCCGGTGGTAGCTGGTCCACTCCAGGACTATGAGATAGAAGAGACTCCCTCCGCCCCGTTGGACATCGAGGGGCTCTGGCGTCACACTGTGAGGTCCATCCTTGATTCGAGACGCCGGATGGGGGTCTCCAATATCTCGTGGAGTGGGAGGGGTACGGCCCGGAGGAGCGGTGCTGGGTGCCGAGGAGGGACATATTAGACCTGTCCCTGCTGACCGAGTTCCATCGGGGTCATCCTACGCGCCCTGCTCCGCGTCGTCCTGGTCGTCCCCGAGGCCGGGATCGGCGCACGGCTGGAGCCGTGCGTCAAGGGGGGGGTACTGTCACGGTTTCGGCCGAGGCTGCTCCTCCTCCTTGTTCGGGCAGGCTTCGGCGGTCGTCGTCCCCGGAGTACTAGCTGCCACCGTTCGATGTTTCATGTTTGTTTGGTTTTGTCTGTTTGTACACCTGTCCCTTGTTAGTGTTTGATTTGGTTGCCTATTTAGTTTTCGTGTGTGGGGGCAGGTGTTATGTGGTATTGTTCATTGTCAAGCTGTTGCTCTGTTGTATACTCTCGTGTTTGTTGTTTTTCCCGAGAGTCCGCACTGTGTGCGCTTTATTCATTTTTACGCACTGTGTGTTGTGCGTAATTTTGTACTTTGCTTCCCGGTTGGGTTGGCTGTTCGCCTGTTTGGCGCTGCTTTTTTGTTTACTAAAGTCTGTTGACGAATGCCCGTGTTTCCTGCGCTTGATTCCCTCACCGCATCCACACTCAACACCTGACAAATACATTGTGTGTGACCTACGGTGGTTTTGGGTTTTACATGAATACATTGTGTGTGACCTACGGTGGTTTTGGGTTTTACATGAATACATTGTGTGTGACCTACAGTGGTTTTGGGTTTTACATGAATACATTGTGTGTGAACCTACGGTGGTTTTAGGGTTTTACATGAATACATTGTGTGTGACCTACGGTGGTTTTGGGTTTTACATGAATACATTGTGTGTGACCTACAGTGGTTTTGGGTTTTACATGAATACATTGTGTGTGAACCTACGGTGGTTTGGGGTTTTACATGAATACATTGTGTGTGACCTACGGTGGTTTTGGGTTTTACATGAATACATTGTGTGTGACCTACAGTGGTTTGGGGTTTTACATGAATACATTGTGTGTGACCTACGGTGGTTTTGGGTTTTACATGAATACATTGTGTGTGACCAACGGTGGTTTTGGATTTTACATGAATACATTGTGTGTGAACCTACAGTGGTTTTGGGTTTTACATGAATACATTGTCTGTGACCTACGGTGGTTTTGGGTTTTACATGAATACATTGTGTGTGACCTACGGTGGTTTTGGGTTTTACATGAATACATTGTGTGTGACCTACGGTGGTTTTGGGTTTTACATGAATACATTGTGTGTGACCTACGGTGGTTTTGGGTTTTACATGAATACATTGTGTGTGAACCTACGGTGGTTTTGGGTTTTACATGAATACATTGTGTGTGACCTACGGTGGTTTTGGGTTTTACATGAATACATTGTGTGTGACCTACAGTGGTTTTGGGTTTTACATGAATACATTGTGTGTGAACCTACGGTGGTTTTGGGGTTTTACATTAATACATTGTGTGTGTGACCTACGGTGGTTTTGGGTTTTACATGAATACATTGTGTGTGACCTACGGTGGTTTTGGGTTTTACATGAATACATTGTGTGTGAACCTACGGTGGTTTTGGGTTTTACATGAATACATTGTGTGTGACCTACGGTGGTTTTGGGTTTTACATGAATACATTGTGTGTGACCTACAGTGGTTTTGGGTTTTACATGAATACATTGTGTGTGAACCTACGGTGGTTTTGGGGTTTTACATTAATACATTGTGTGTGACCTACGGTGGTTTTGGGTTTTACATGAATACATTGTGTGTGACCTACGGTGGTTTTGGGTTTTACATGAATACATTGTGTGTGACCTACGGTGGTTTTGGGTTTTACATGAATACATTGTGTGTGACCTACGGTGGTTTTGGAGATGCTGTGTGGCTAATCTTTTTTTCTCCCACTATCGTCTAGTTAATCTGATTGAATTGTACATAGCATAAACATGCTGAAGAAATGTAATCAGATGTTTGGTGTGCAGCGCACCACGTAAGCTTTGGTGTTAATTGAAACAGAGGATTATGACAATGCTCCAATAACAGGGTCCTGGAGCGTATGCAAGGAAGTCAGACTACTGTATACATTAACTCTGCATTTACATCTCAATTACTTTCCTATGAGAAATATCTACTTTTTCTCATTTGTGTGGATTTTAGTCATTGCAGTCATCATTTACAGTAATGTATTCACATGCATCCAGAGAGTTGTCTAGCCTGCATGACTGTAGCAATCTTAAAGTCAATTTGAAATATTGTAAAGATGTAAAATACGAAAAAATATAACTTTTGATTTCCACAACCATAAATTCAGAGGAATTCAGTGCCTCCCATTTTCTTTCAAATGCAAAACAGCTTGTTATTTTTGGGGGGATCTTTAAATGCACGATGCTGCCTGGCAAATCTGAAAATCTTGGCTGCAGCCTTTTAGGTTATGATATGTTTCAACATTTCTGTAGTGTTTATGGTGTGTGAAATGCAGTCTTGGAAAATGTCCAGTTTGCCTAGGCAGGTTTTAATTTAATTCCAACACATTTGAGAGGCACCTCAAAAAGCCAGCCTCAAATGTAATGGGAAAGCCAGATGCCGCATTGAACGTAAGCAGTGTTGGTTTGAGTTACAGGCGAGCACAGATAGACTGCGGTCCAACGGCTTTGGTTATTGCTCAAGTCAAACACAATCAAAGGGACTTTAAAGAAAATATGTGCAGGACCTTAATGAAATGCTTAGTTGCTAAATGTTATGGATGTTGTGATAATTATCCATAGTTATGTGGTTCAGTCGTTTGTCGTGAGCAGCCAAGTCCTTAAAATCTGCAGTTTTCACCAAAACAATATATGTTTCTGTTCTGTGTCAAAGGTAATATTAACTATTTATTTTCTAGGTTCAAACATGTCTGAAACATGAAGAGTAATATACAGTATCTCTATAAGTCTACACCATCACACACACATACTGTACATGCTTGCAGAAACATGCGAACCAATTTGTGAAAGTTCTTTCATAAGAATCCAGAGCCAATTCTGTTTCAATTATAATAAATCATTATTTATATAAATTGAATCGAAAAGCCACACCGTTGTGAGGGTGTGCTCTATATTCTGATAAAATCAACTTTTGGCACAAGCAATAGAAACCACACACTAATTCCTTTAATGTAAGCTAGGTTTCCATCAATTGCTGACACATTTTCACGTGAATATTCTTAAAATCCGCATCAAAAACAATATGTGCATTTTCCCACCAGAGATGTGTTTCCATCAAATTGACTTGTTATGATAAAAGGCTGTGCGTGATGACGTAGTGCACATAAAAATTACTTTTTGCATTTAGTGAAGAAGAAGGGGAGGAGACAGGTTAAAGAAGGATTTTTAAGCCTTGAGACATGGATTGTGTATCTGTGCCATTCAGAGAGTGAATGGGCAAGACAAAATATTGAAGTGCCTTTGATCGGGGTATGGTAGTAGGTGTCAGGTATACTAAGTCAACTGATTGTTTCAAGCAAAATTACCCAAACTATTGCTGATGGTGAACCTGAACAATCAAAATAAAATCTAACGTAAGCCCCGATCAGCATGTAGCCTACCTATAGCCAGATGAGAGTTGTCTCCTGCGGTAGCTTAGGCTACTTTTCTTTCCGGTAAAACACAATTTTCAACAGCTATTGGATAAAAAATAGCCAAGAAAATAACATTGGTTGTCACTCAACAAATAAAGTTGAGTATTATGCAAGCCATTTTATAAACATTTGAATGCTGAAGGTGACACGCAGATGTACCAGATCAGGAATAGGCCCACTTCTCGTTGGTCAGTGTGCAAAGCTGCACACAGCGCGCAGTTTGACTATACTACTGATATCTTATTTTTATGGGGGTAGATCAGCTTTAATGTTGCAGATAGATTGTAACTTCCATCAACGTAATTGTCTGCATTACTTCCAATCCCCCATATGTTTTTTTTTCTCGCAAATATATATAATGCCAAGGGGGTGAATACTTTCGCAAGCCACTGTTTTCCACCATCATTTGCAAATAAATTCATTAAAAATCCTACAATGTGATTTTCTGGATTTTTCTTTCTCATTTTGTCTGTCATAGTTGACGTGTACCTATGATGAAAATTACAGGCCTCTCTCATCTTTTTAAGTGGGAGAACTTGCACAATTGGTGGCTGACTAAATACTTTTTTCCCCCACTGTATATGGGATGGCTGTCAATCCTTTGGTCCTTAAATTAAACTGGTATACTTTTTTATTTATCACGATTTTCTTTAACCAATTATTAAGCAAATAGGTAAACTGGGATAATACTTAAGAGTTAATCAGGGTGATTTTTCCACAAATTGACAGGTATTTACCTTTCCATGGTAGCAAGATCTTATCTATTTTTGCTAACTTTCTATTAAAATGTATTGGTGTGAGATCATTTATTTCATTTGGGATATGTATTTCGAGTGTATCCACATCACCATCAGACCATTTTATTGGTACATGGTAATGTAAAAAATAATATAGTACATTTATCATAATTTGGTTGTAATCCAGAAAGGTTAGAAAATGTATCAAGATCCTCTATGAGGCTGTGGAGGGATTCAAGTTGTGGATTTAAAAGAGCGTACAATGACACCTTTTTTTTTAAAGCCCTGGATTTCTAATCCCTTGATTTTATTGTTGGATCTGATTTTAATATCTAACATTTCGATGGCCATAATAAATAGATATGCCGATAGTGGACAACCTTGTTTCACTCCTCTTGACAGTTTAAAACTTTCTGAGAAATAGCCATTATTTACTATTTTACACCTAGGGTTACTATACATGATTTTAACCAATTTTATAAGAGATTCTCCTAAATTGAAATGCTCCAGGCATTTATATACAAACCCCACGTCGTCCTTTATCAAATGCCTTTTCAAAGTCTGCTATGAATAGCAGGCCTGGTTTCACAGATTTTTTATAGTGTTCTAATGTTTCCAGTCCTTGCCTTATATTATCTCCAATGTATCGTCCATGTAAAAAACCTGTCTGATTAGAATGAATAATGTCCGACAATACCTTTTTAATTTAATGCACTATACATTTTGCTAGAATTTTTGCATCACAACACTGAAGTGTAAGGGGCCTTCAATTTTTTAAATGGACTGGATCTTTATATTTTCCACTTGTTTCCTGTTTCAGTAATAATGTAATCAGACCTTCTTCTTGAGTGTCTGATAATCTACCATTTACATAGGAGTGGTTAAAACATGCTAATAACGGTCCTCTGAGTATATCAAAAAAGGTTTCACCTTCACATGTCTTTCTGTATGGCTGTTCATTTTACATTATCAATAGAAAAAATCTCTACAATAAGTTTCAGTTAGAGGAGATGGAGGCGACTGAAACGAAAACATATGCTTAGAGTACTTTACTTCCTCCTTCAAAATACAATTTGGTGAATCATGGGTGACTCCGTCATTTGTAACCAGTTTCAGTAAATTCTTTTTGGTAGCATTTCTATTTTGAAGATTAAAAAGAATTTGGTGCATTTTCCCCCATATTCCATCCAGTTTGCTTTATTTTTATAATACATGTATATTACACTTGCTCTTTCTTGAATAAGTTTCTCAATTTGTTTTTGTTTTTCCTCTAATTTATTCTGAACCTCTATGTTACAATTTCTATTGCTATCTGTCTGTTCTGTTAGACCTTCTATTTCCTTTGTTGGTATGGACTCTTTTGACCTAAATTGCTTTTGTTTTCGAGATGAGTACTGAATTGCATGGCCTCTAAAGACTACTGATATTGCCTGTGGTTGTTTGGCATGCAAAATGACTTGTAGATCAATGACTTTCAACATAATTACATGCTTAGTGTGACACTGAAGGAGAGGACGCAGTTGTCACAAAAGATGATAGGTATTTTCGGAAGGTAGAAAGAAAGTAATTTGAGCTAAACAAATTGTGAAATGGCTATTTGTTTGAGTCTATTTTCTGACCAATGCATGCTACATTTGGATCGGTTTGGGGTCCTGCAGACCGATGCGCTCTTATCTTAAACATTTGAACCTGGAACCGAAGCATATCAGTGAATCGTTACATCCCTAATCATCATGTCATCAGAATAAGACCTTCAATATTTATTTGAAAGGAGCATCAAGCACCACCCTGTGAAGTTCATCATAACTTATTTAATCTGTAGCCTAATAAACTGCATGCTTTCCCGAGTCGTAGTGGGAGGACCTGTTATGCCCTGGCTCTGGGGACTCTAGTATGTTGAGCCAGGGTGTGAGTTTTCATTTGTGTTTGTTCTAGTTGTTGTATTTCTATGTTGGCCAGGGTGGCTCCCAATCAGAGATGGCTGTAGCTCGTTGTCTCTGATTGGGAGCCATACTTAAGTAACCGTTAGGCATTCATTTGGTGTGGTTTCTTGTTCCGTGTTGGTTTGTGTATGTAACCAAGGACGTCACGTTTTCGTTTTGTTGTTTGGTTCGTGTGATACTTTATAATAATAAAATGTTCGCATTCCACGCTGCACCTTGGTCCTCCTCTGTTCCCGACGAGCGTGACAGAAGAAACCACCAAGACTGGACCAAGCAGCGTGTCCAGGAGCCATCGCCAGGGAGATCTCTAGCAGATCTCCTTCGCCTCCTCGACTGGGTCAAGCCGGGTGAGGAAGAGAAGGGCCGGACTTGGAAGCAGAAGGGCGAAAGTCTGGCGAGGGACATGGAGACCTGGTCCACGGGTAGGAGAGACACCCAGACATTTTTTAGGGGGGGGCTAACGCCGTGGACGACGGGCCAGCAGGAGACCGCGACAGAGCGGCCCAGCGGGTTGGCAGAGGAGGCCGCCAGGTTACGGGGGCCACTGGTCGAAGAGGGGATGGAAGGTGTAGAGGCACGGCGAGAGGTACTGGGGTGTGTTACCAGTCCGGTCCGGCCCATTCCAGATCCCTGCGTAGGGCCAGTGGTGTGTGTCCCCAGTACGGTCCGGCCTGTTCCTGCTCCCCGCACCAGGCCAATGGTGCGAGTCTCCAGCCCGGTCCGGCCCGCTCCTGCTCCCCGCACCAAGCCTATGGTGCGCGTCGCCAGCCCGGCCCGGCCTGCTCCTGCACCCTGCACCAAGCCAATGGTGCGCGTCGCCAGCCCGGTCCGTCCTGTTCCTGCTCCCCGCACCAGGCCAATGGTGCGCGTCGCCAGCCCGGCCCGTCCTGTTCCTGCTCCCCGCACCAAGCCAATGGTGCGGGTTGCCAGCCCGGTCCGGCCCGTTCCTGCTCCCCGCACCAAGCCAATGGTGCGCATCGCCAGTCCGGTCCGGCCCGCTCCTGCTCCCCACACCAAGCCAGTGGTGTGCGTCGTCAGTCCGGCACGTCCCGTGCCTGTTCCACCGGTGCCTGGTCCGGCACCGGTCAGATGCTTCACGCCGGAGCTAGAGCAATCCGCTCCACCAGTGTGCAGTCCAGCTCCGGCCAGCGGGGCCAGACCGGACCAGGGATCCTTTGGGGGGTTGGAGAGGGAGCGGGGATCAGGCCCGGAGCCGGATCCGCCGCCTAGGCGGAGTGCCCACCCGGTCCCTCCCCTGTGGTATTTGGTTGGCGCGGTCGGAGTCCGCGCCTTTAGGGGGGGGTACTGTCACGCCCTGGCTCTGGGGACTCTAGTATGTTGAGCCAGGGTGTGAGTTTTCATTTGTGTTTGTTCTAGTTGTTGTATTTCTATGTTGGCCAGGGTGGCTCCCAATCAGAGATGGCTGTAGCTCGTTGTCTCTGATTGGGAGCCATACTTAAGTAACCGTTAGGCATTCATTTGGTGTGGTTTCTTGTTCCGTGTTGGTTTGTGTATGTAACCAGGGACGTCACGTTTTCGTTTTGTTGTTTGGTTCGTGTGATACTTTATAATAATAAAATGTTCGCATTCCACGCTGCGCCTTGGTCCTCCTCTGTTCCCGACGAGCGTGACAGGACCACACATGTCATCACGTGACTTCAAGTTTACTTCGTCATGACAGTTAATATCTCAATATTTCCGTATAAAGGCATTTCCACCGCCATTTCTCGCATCATAAGATTTACAGACACAAAAATATCCCATCTTGTCTAGCATATTTTGTTTTGTCGACATTTGGAAAGTTTTCTGACGTGCTGTTTCCATCAGGCCTGTCATGAAATGTTTTATCCGACATGTACTTTACTTGCATAAAAAGGTTGGATGGAAACCTGGTTATAGACAGAGAACAGAAACATACACATAATTCTATAGATTTGCTTTCTTTGTCCATACCGTACGCGTCAACTCCTGGCAGTGGACCAAGATATAGCCAGACTGTAAGCAGACTAAGTTCAGTGTTGAGGTTTGAAAAGTGCCCCCTGTAACTGCTCCATGTCTCCAATACAACCCTAGTCAAGGTTAAAATCAGAGAGCTTTGCAGACGGACCTCACCTTTAGCCATGCGATTAGCCGATTAGTGCCAATAGATTCACCTTGCAGTGCAGATTGATCCTCTTGCATGAGAAAGTAGCTTCTTCCTTCTCACATTGCAGAGGACAATCAATCAATCCATTGGTTGCACAGGTAGACACCACTTGCAAGCCAGAATTGGTCCTATAGCTTGCCCTTGGTCTTAAGATATTTTGCTTTTCCTTTGTGACATAGTATGACTGCCTATGTATGGATACGGCAGTAAACCATCAGTAACACGATTCAGACATGTCCCTTTGGCCTTCATGTAGGCTCAGTTAAATGTGATTTAAAACACACACAGTAGTGTCTTTATAACGTATCATGTGTTGTATTAGCCTATTAGTATTAGCCTTATGCTAGTCGCTAGCTGCACTGTTGTCACATTGCTAAACAGACATAGACCCTATATAGAAGTCTGCACCTCGGCAATCCAAGCAGTAACCTTGGACTCGAGAGTGTACTTGAACCTGTTTCCAGACCTCTAACTGTTATTTTACAGATATAGAGCCAACCAGACTGGGTCCCAGCTCCATACTGTCTCAGTAAGGTAGCCAAAAGACCAAGAATAGCATCTCATCAATGAAACAGCCACAGGCACTTCCTAGGAGTCAAATCCAATACGGTTACTATGCTACTGAGGATTACTACACACTCCATATGAGGGCACTTCAAAGCTGGAGTAGGTCGCTCAGACTAAAAAGAGACAAAATCAACAAGCTTTATCGGTCAGTAATGCAGAGGTTATGTGCTTAGCAATAGGTGATCAATGCAAATCGCCAATAATTCCTTGTGTAGGCCAGACCACCACTGACCACCCGTTCTGCATGATTTTGGGGGGAGGAAATGTTTGAATCGATGTAAGAGTGGAATAGGATATTGAACTTTTCATTGAGGAAATCAGTGCTGGCAATAGCTGTGTTAGTTGGGCACATTGCAGGGTGTTTCGTGAAACGTAATCTGTAAACATAAAATGTTCAAAAGGTTTCTGAATGCTTGGAAAGTAACTGTGCTATCACAATTTTAAAACACACTGTTAGTCCTTTCTTTTAATATTGTACAATCCCTCCACATTAAAATATTAATGGCCGGTTTGTGAGTGATAGGGAAGTTCTTATTAAAGTGGTGTGCAGTAGGGGTGTTTCATTATGTCTCCTCTGTTACTGGAGGGTCCAGCTCTATTAATGACCAATATTAAAATGTTCATGGTCCACAGTGTGCTGTTCAGAATGTGGTTATACAGGTGTATTTAACAGACATGGCTTTAAAGTAGTGTATGTCAACCCCCAGCTGAGGGTAGATCACACCCATGTGAACCATTGTGGACGTGGTAATAAGAACACCACTGATAGCATCTTTGTGATTATTAGCCATCAGCTTTCTTTTATGAGGAGTGATTATCCCAAATAAGTGAGTAAAATTGTATCAGTTATTAAATTGTCCAATATGTTAGTGAAAGTTCCTAGTTTCCCAATTTGTATTCATTCTTGTCGTCGTTAATAACATGTTCTGTTTTATTTCATCTTGACAATCTAATATGAATCATATCTTTCCAACCACAATCAAATGTCAAATGGCCCCTTGGTTCATATAACAATTGTCTATTCAACAGGAAGCAATAACTTTCAGCCCTATCATAACCAGATAACCCCTAAAGTTCCGTCTGATTCCCCTTCGCCCTTCCCTCTCCCATCACCTCCTGAATCCTCTCTGGTCGTGCTACAGCCTCCATCATTAATCAGAGGCTAGGTGAGTGCTCCTGTTTCTGACTGGGCACGGTGCTGGGAGAAATACTGTACTAGTGCTTCTCTCTGGCTGGAGCGCAGCCTGATGTGCTGGATGCAGCCGGTACACTTAATTGGGCCCAGTTACTAAGGATCAGCAAGTTTGGACGCACTTCACATGCTGCTCCTCCATATGGCTGCACAGGAGTCGCACTATTTGATTAATGCTTCGGATGAGATTATGTTTTCGGGATAATGTCCGATCATGATTCAAGAAACTCAAGCTTTCTGTGTTTTTTTTTGGAGGGGGGGGGGGTTATTTCATTTGGTGCTAATTTTATTCCCAAGCAGGTGTGCTTGCAAATCATCAAGATTACGTCCTCTCCTCATTTTTTTTCAGCACCGATACAAATCAATACAATGAGTAATCAATCATTCACTTTGCTTTAGCTTGAATTATTATTAGGTGCTGTCCAATATTTCCTCAGATATGTAAAAATAATAATTGATTTACAAATACATCATTTGTGTAGCCATGGCCTCAAGGCCAATACTATCAAAGCAAGTCAAAGGCAACCTTGGCGTATGAAGTTAACTCTTGCCTCACACCTCTATTTTTGTTTTCAGAAAACCAAATTTGACCTCATTAGTTTAGGTATTTATCATATTTTTACATGACGTTGCCCAAAAGTGCGTTTCGGAGCATCGGGGGCTGCAAATTGCCCCCAGCCTTATTTGCCTCAGTGGGCCTATGGAGGTGTTAGTGGTGTGGTCAGCATTCTGCACACTTTGAATTGCAAATGGCCCCCGTAACTCAAAAGTAATGCAGCGGTGAGCGTCACCCCCCCATCATTTTTCTACATTTGGGTGCATCGGGGCATCGGTGAGGAGGAAGTGTGGTTATTGTTTGTGTCTGTGGTGCGACTTTTCCTTATTGTGGGAAGGACTAAGGCCTGCTCCCTCACCCTCGCTCTCGCTCTAATGCAGCAGGAGTCTCCCTCAGCGATAATATTACGTCTCAGAGCATTATGGGGTTCTGGAGAGAGTCTCTCCTCTGGAGAGAGCTACAGCAAGAACCACAGCTCTTAGTAAAGGAACCAAAAAAGTTGTAATTACAGCATCATTGCTTCAAAACTTGTATCATTTTGATATGGTAAAATATTATTTCAGGTTGACATTTTCTTCATTCAAGCTCAATAGAAAAGTGAAGAAGATTGGTAACTGAAATGTTGTTCATGGCAAAAATAGACAATGGACAATGTGCACCTTGTATTCCCGTGAATAGGACAACTCCCATTACCTTACCATTTGAGGTAAAGAGGACCAACACCATATTGCATATTACCAGTGAATTAATATTAAAGTCTAGAGTAGGCTGGTCCAACAACAGTAGAAATGTAGAGGAGGACTAATTACAAAAAACATAATTTCACACTATGGGCAGAATAGAATCGCCTTGGAAACGCAAAAAGGCAAAATCCGCCTATTATTCTAATCATCAGCATTTCTAGCGCTCTGCACGGATCATTCGTTTGCAAATCAGGTTGTTTCGAGGTGTAGGTGTGCTGCTAATTTCATGCTTTGACGCATTTATTCCTGTACCTTAATGAGGAAAATATGTGTCAGTTTCTCATTTATATGCCATTAGGGCTTCACTTTCTCTCATTGTCCAACATAGGGCTACTGTAGATTACAGCAATGGCGTGATGGTAAATAGGGAAAGACAATTGTTTTGTCTTTGAAATGTTTTTATATTGTATGATCCAGCCACTCATATAGATGACAACTGTTTACCTTTCCCCCTCTGTCCATCCATTCTTTACCTGTCATTTATAATCTGGTCAGGTGGGTCTGCAGGTTCTGTGCTGCCATCTCCAGTGTCATTCTAGCGGCGGACCCCCACAGTACACACATGGGATTGTGCTGCATGTATTAGGTCTGTGAGACAAATCCATTTCCTGTTGGGGGCTGTTCCAATGGCAGCCTCTTCTAGGATATGACCCTGACCTCTTCATGGTTCCGTAAGCAGCAGATGGATTACAGCCTTTTATTGTCGCCCTCTATTCCACTGCTGATGTGATTATGAATGTGTGTGTGTGTGTGTGTGTGTGTGTGTGTGTGTGCACATGCGTGCCTGCATGCGCCCGAGGCTACAAATGGCAACATCTTGTATTACAACATTTTAATGCGTAACATGTGTTGTTTGGTGTGGTCAAGCGTTCAGTTTACAACAATCCAGTACAGCACCCCCTCAGTGATTTCTTAATAATTGCAACGTATGTGTAAATATAACCATAACAAAGGAAAACTGAATTTGTATTAATCTGCACACAAACACATTTATTCTACTGTAAACTCAAAGGCATTATTAACTCAAATACTTGTAGTAACTCAAAGTCAATGAAAAGTCATTATTACTTAAAATGTTTATGCGGTACTAATTCAAAACTAAATGATAAGTCACATCATCAAATTTCTTAAAAGTTATAATAACAAATTAACTTATTTCCCAGCATGCTCTACTGCAAGTAGATTTTTTTGAATTGTTTTTAATATCTGTGTTTTTGCATATAATTTACATTCAGTAAATAATCTTAAACTACCCAAAAATGAATAATACATTTTTCTAAACTAATCCAATAATTTAGTAGCCAATACAGGTTGCGGGTGAATAAAAATCCACTGTTGGATATGCTAAATCTGGCTGGTTTAATTATAATGATAACATTCACCTAGTAACTCACTTGGTGAAGACCACATGACTGAAAATGAAGGAATTTAACATCCATGTCTCTGTCACCAACAAATACAGTCATGGGTGGTAACTCTACAATTCACTCAAAAAGGCAAGGCACACTGGGAAATTATATTGGAGGCGTGGCTTAGTGGGGGCGTTACTCAAATTTTTCAAGCAGATACAACTCAAATCTGGACCTCCTAGAGTGTCACAGTGACTCTACCTGTTTGAGTAATGACTACAAAATCACTTTAAGTAACTGTACTCAGGGTTTACTCAAAACGTTTGAGTAATGACAGCACATTGGGGTTTACAGTGCATGTGTCTCTCCACCACTCTAGCAGTGACAGGCCATCATCACCATCCACAGACACCATCCATAGACGTCCAGCTATTTAAATGAGATCAAAGCAAAGACATCAATAGCCACTATGATTTCCACCTTTGTTCGTGGCCGTGTCAGAAGTGAGTTATTAGAATGACTAAGGGTGTGATGGATACTGTGACTAACATCTCTCAATCCCCTCGAATCGTGTGAACCGCTGATCCTTAATTAGTGACATTCCAGAGCGCGTGGCTCTCCGAGGGTAATGGGGAGCGAGGACACCATGGAGGGGTCAGCACAGGGCCTTCTCTCTTTGTCAGCTTGATTAATTCACCTCTCCTTCTCCTCTCATCGCCTCCAGCCCCGTCTGACTTCTTCTAGAACTCAGTTTTTGTAAACTCTCTTCCTGTCTTCTTGAAGTTGTCGTATTGGAAAGGGACTTTTCTTTCTGATGTACAACCTAAACCTCTTCTGAGAAAAACGTACAAATCATTACAAATTTAGTCACTAGCCATACATTCCCACCAAAAGGAGAGGCCACCAGACAAGCACATCACAGATTAATATGGACAATATTGTCCGCCGCAGGATATGGTTCAAATAAGATTTTCTTTTCATTTTAGCGGGTGGCCTAATCCGTTTCTAATTACAGTGAGGAAGTGGGGCGGCAGTGGCCTGACTGTTGTGAATGCATAATCTCCTCTGTGTGCATAAACATGAGCACTTCTCATCAGCAGGGCCGGGGCTAAGAACTCTGGGTAATTACCTGGAGCAGGGAGTAGATTCCAATGTAATTTCTACATTTCTCTCTCTTCGCTCCTCTCTCTATCGCTCTATGTGTGTGTGTATAAATAATGCAAATAATATTGAAAGCTGAGCAGTCCAAACATTATGGCATTACCTTCATAGATTGAAGTAAAATTGAGGAACTCATCCATGTAGGAAGGAAATGAGCCAATGTTTTTAGCCCTAAAAGGGAAAAAGATCCCATTTAATAAAACTCAACCCATTCTGGTAGCTGTCTGGATGGAATATGTTTTATATCTGTTGTCATTCCAGGCCTGTTCTGCCAACTCAATTAAATACAGAGGAGAGGAAAACACATATGGATGTACTCATCAGCATCCAATCAGAGAGTTGTATGCCCCAGTGCACATAGTTTCTGTCTACAATGTGACGTATGCACCGTGTGCCTGGCTAGGAGCCTCAAAACCAATTAAGCCAAACTCAGCCACAGCGGTCCTGCTTATACCAATGGAGATAGGAACCTATACTACAGTATTGTGGAGATGGTTTCAGTTCTTGCATTAATCAACTCTCACCCTGGGCTTTATGTTTGAACCCCATACTGTTGAGAGAACTCTTATGTTTCATATGTATACGTTCGTAAAATAACAATATCATAAAAAATGACTACCTGTCTGAGAAAATACACTGTAAAAATGTGTAACAAAAGGAACACAAAACAATATGGATTTTTAAATATATAAATGCAATTTGAATGGTTTTATGTATATGGGTAGCACAATATTAAGTGTTAATTCAATTTCAGAAAATTATTGGAGCATCTGAAAAACTATTATGGGATCAAAGAGACTCTGTAGGCGTAATGGTGCAAAGCCTTTTCTCTTCCCTGTTGATACAAAAGTTTGAGAGGTATGGTTCTATCTATTACATTAATACACTTGCCCTATATCAAAGGCATGAGAGCATATTCACGTCTCCTCAGTGGGTAGCTACAAACATGGCCACAAGTGGAAAAGCTCCATCATCTCTCTCAAGCCTTGGGCCCAAGGATGGCCCACCCTGATTTAGAGAGAAAACATCATGATAATACAAAGAACACACCAGCCCTCTTTTCCATTAAGAATACTTTTTCTGCTGATGTCTGAAATCACACAGTTGTCCTTTAACTATCCCTCCGAGTCTCTCCACATTAATAGTTTAAGGCAGGACCAGGGGAATATAACGTGTTTATACCTCAGAGCGCTGGTGGAGATCTATTTTTTATCTTGACAAAGTTGGAGCATTATAGCCGAATCTCTTTGCTGAATTGCATAATGAGCCCTATATAATTGTGTGAGATTTAAAGGCTTAAATTTGCAGCTCAGAGACATTATGGTACATTGCATGAAAAGTACTACCATTAGGCTGGGTTTGTGTGAGAAAGACGGTGGTCCGGGCATCTGCTAGAAAAATATGCAGCGTACGCAAACCTACCTAAAGGAGTAGTAAAACAGAGGATGGAATTGTACACTAATGTGGCCCGATGCAAATTCATCACAAATTAAGATCATTCAGGCCCATAACAACTATTCTTGTTGTTGCTGATGTTATTGTTACTATTGTCATGGAGAAGAAGTGAAATAGTGATAGCATGATGGACTAGGAGAAGGTGAAGTTCATTGGCACCAATGGAGCGCAAATTATTGCTGATGAATGACCTACAGGATGAAATCCGATACTGTACGTTGGTTTATCAAGCTGCCCATTCTTTACCACGTAATCAACACGTAAATGAAGCTAGCTAGCTAGCGCCCAGATAACTCCTATCATTGGTCCACGTGTAATAAGCTCAATAAAGTCCTCCATAAATCAGTGTAATTGAAGGGGCTTTCTCCCTGGCTGCTCCTTATAACAGACACCTCCCAGAAAGCAGGCAGAGTGGTGAACAATCCCTGATGCTCTATTTGAACTCTCTATGAACTGGAGACCAAATTCCCCCTCTGGTTAAAAAGAAATATAAAAGAAAGAAAAGGATACAACATAAAGAGGAGAAGGGCGGAGGGGAGGTGGAGCGGGCAGAGAGATTCCCATTTATAATAATTTGATCTCCGGCTACTGTAAAGCCCCCTCATTTAAAGGCGGCCATTTTAGCTAGGAGTGGAGTGTTTCTCTGTGGCTTGGCTGTAATTGATTTGTAAGGAGTATTCTGGGTTTGGGGGAAGAGGGAAAAGGGAAAAGGGAAAAGGGAAAAGGGAAAAGGGAAAAGGGGAGTCAACATATGCATAAATGGATCTGCTGGGGTGCATTGTTCAACATGTAAATGGTGGAAATGGCCCAAGGACCTCTCTCTATGTGAGTGTGTGACTGTGTGTGAACTGGAACAAAGCTCAATGTTACAACATTAGATTATTTCCAGCTCGATGGTCAGTGAAATCTCTGGTTGGGGTTAGTTTGAAAGCACAATGCACAATCTTATAGGTGTTTCAATTATATCATTATACCAGGGTTTCCGTTAGGAAAATGTGGCGTCGGACAACGTGACCTGGAAGATTTTAATTTACCGGCCATTTGAGAACTTTACCGGACCCATAGGCATTGGGTGCATAACCCATTAGGTCGTCCACCCATGGTGCTCAGAATGACAGAAATCACATTTAGATTATGTTAATGCATCTTAAAAGAACATGCAATTAAACATCATTTTCAAATGCAAATCACAGGAAAACACCATTCTAAACAGAGCACCTGGGAAAACACCATTCTAAACAGCGTACCTGGGAAAACACCATTCTAAACAGCGTACCTGGGAAAACACCATTCTAAACAGCGCACCTGATAGCGGTTCCATGTGTGAGAAAGATGAAAATCTCGTTTGAAATGTAGAAAGAGGGGGAATCTAAAGATGCAAAAACTAGGATTGGTTGCTAATATGGCTAGGATCGTGCCTTTCGCTTCTGGACAACGAAAGAAAGTTGATATGAAAACCAATAGAACAGGAGAGAAATGGTATAGCGGTTGGTCCAATAGGGAAGAAAATGGAAATACATTAGCTAAAATTATATAATTACTCCTGTCTATACAGAAATAAATAACATCATTCAAAATACTTCACCAGAAAGCATGATTTAGCCACAGAGGAATTGAGGATCATTAGCTTCTTAAATTTGTTTTGCTGTGGATTGTTTTAAATCACAAGATATTAGGCCTATGCCTATTTGGGAAGTGGGTGTGGCAATAGGCCTAGCTGATTATTGAGTCGCGGCTGTCAGTGAAAAGCATCTAAAATATGTGTGAAGATAATGTGTCTCGAGTATCATTTAAAATGTTGAGACAAGAAGAAGGGATTGGGGTTTGTGGCGAAGATATAGGCAAATCTCTCCAGAATGGATGTCTCCCGCCAATTCTTGCGCATTCATTGTTTCATTGTGTGAATTGTTTGCCCTTTTATTTTTTTATCGATTCCTCATTACATATGTCACCAGTAGTAAATGTACCGTTAATCCCCGTCATTTGGTTACATTCATTTATGTTAATGAGTGGAAACATTGTTTGCAGAGTTCACAACCTGCTACGCTGGTGAGAAACAAGTTTTGGTTTATTTCATAACCATAATTTACGAGATTTGTCAATTTTTTCATTGTCTTTTATTTGGAGTGCTCCATGTGAGCAATGAACGTTTGTCTGGTTTCTCTGTCCTGATAATGTTGAGGGAGCGCGCACCTGAGCACGCATAGAAGTACCTGGCCTGCTGCGCGGAAATGTAGGAAAGTGTTGTTGTTTTTTTACATCCATTGCGAATGATAATAACTATATGTACAAAAGTATGTGGACACCCCTTCAAAGTAGTGGATTCGGCTAATTCAGACACACCCGTTGCTAACAGGTGTATAAAATCGAGCACACAGCCATGCCATCTCCATAGACAAACATTGGCTGTAGAATGGCCTTATTGAAGAGCTCAGTGACTTTCAACGTGGCACCGTCATAGGATGCCACCTTTCCAACAAGTCAGTTTGTCAAATTTCTGCCCTGCTAGGCTGTTATAGCAGCAAAGGGGGGACCAACTCCATATTGATGCCCATGATTTTGAAATGAAATGTTTGACGAGGAGGTGTCCACATACTTTTGGTCAAGTAGTGTATATTAAACTATAGTTCCTCACAGTAAGCTATTTGAAAAGTCTTTCCAACAATCTCCCCCTCGATAATCGCCAATCCTCGGTGTGAAAGAGCAATGGAAGTTATAGGCCTACTGCTGCATTGGCCTATGCTATGAGTTCCATGCGCTCATTTTCTTTAGCCGCAATTGGATCACGGTGTATCGATGTGTCCATATGGCAGAGGCTGGTGATCTTGCATTAGTTTACTTTTAACTCTGAGATTTTTTGCATTTTAATTCATATTTTTATGATTAACCATGTGACAATGATTTTGAGAAATGAAAATGTTATGAAACTGTTCCACGAAAATCATAACTGGCACGCAGAACAGTAGAAATTATCAGATAAATTGTATGCTTCCCCAATCTTGAAACTCGCCGCCTATGAAGTCTTTATAAAAGAATTGCCTCCACGTTTCCATGGTCAGATTTTGCCTATAGGCTACTTTGAAGCAAGGTAAGACATGCCTCATAATGAAATAAAACATTCAGGTTTCAAACAATTAAGTATGTTTCCAAAATGTATACTGCCTCCAGCTCTCATTGTAAAGTGGTGGGTGACGCACTGATAGCCTGTTGCCTGCACTTGAATGGTGAATGAGAGGCACGCTTCAATTGCCAGTTGAGAAGTCAAAATAGTAGCTCTTTTTAATCGTGCACCAAAACAGTTATTAACACCTGATTACATTTAGAATTGTTGCGCAATGAATGGGCTTATAAAGCAGGTTTTACTCCAGTGGCAACCATCTGAGGAGCTGTACAACATAGTTGTGTTGGATAAATAAGATACATGATGACTGCCGAAAATACACACAGGCCAATTTAATTCCTCTAAATTATGCAAATTAAGCTACAGACCGATCAGCTGACGGTCAAAATGTATTTCCATCGACTGGTATTTCCATCAATGAATAAAAAGCTTCATTTTGCAATGGGATTTTTTTCTCTCCCTGCAACAGTTTTATTTAGAGGCTTAAATTTTTTTATTGGCCTAAAGCTGGCAATAGCCGGCTAACAGAAACCCTGCATTATAAGCCCAAAACTGGTGGTACTTCAACGTTTGACAGTCAACAAACAGGTAGTTAGGTCCAGTTCTGACCTGGATAAAAGCATGGGACACTGATGTTTGGCCCGGTGAGTCCACACTACATTACCCAGAGGTCCTGTGTGACCTTGACTATACATGGTCTCCCTCTGGTCCTTCAGGTTAAAAGGGTTTTTGATCAAATAATGGTGGTTCACCCTGGAGCCTGAGGAAGAGGTGAGAGGCCACAGCATTAACATTTTAGTAATTTAGCAGACGCTCTTAACCAGAGCGACTTACAGGTAGTGAGTGCATACATTTTTCATACTGGCCCCCCGTGGGAATCAAACCCACAACCCTGGCGTTGCAAACACCATGCTCTACCAACTGAGCTACAAGGGGCCATTAAGTCACTACATTAAATCTGTCTCATGTGGTCGCCATTAAAGACCTTTCCATTGGCATTAAACGGGTCACAATGTCTCTCCTTGCTCGTTTGAGTGGAAAAGAGTGCGGCTCATCTCACCTCCTCTTAATTTGATTGTGTTCTGTGGCCAACTCGACATATGACAAGGTGAAAGCAAGGCTAAGGCCTCAAAGTCTGTCTGGCTTTTCATAAAATCTGTCTCTCCAGCCATCCCTTAATCATGTCTCGTTTCATCTCATCAGCTCTTCTCCATCTTCCTCTTTGTGATTATTCTACCTCTTTATAAATCATGGTCTACTTGACCTCACCAAGCCATGTACTGTAGGTGAGGTAGTGGTGTTAGGAGTAGGATGTCTGTGTGTATGTAGGGAGTGTGTTGGTGAGGTAGTGGTGTTAGGAGTAGGATGTGATCTGTGTGTATGTAGGGAGTGTGTTGGTGACATAGTGGTGTTAGGAGTAGGATGTCTGTGTGTATGTAGGGAGTGTGTTGGTGAGGTAGTGGTGTTAGGAGTAGGATGTGATCTGTGTGTATGTAGGGAGTGTGTTGGTGACATAGTGGTGTTAGGAGTAGGATGCGATCTGTGTGTATGTAGGGAGTGTGTTGGTGAGGTAGTGGTGTTAAGAGTAGGATGTGATCTGTGTGTATGTAGGGAGTGTGTTGGTGAGGTAGTGGTGTTAGGAGTAGGATGTCTGTGTGTATGTAGGGAGTGTGTTGGTGACGTAGTGGTGTTAGGAGTAGGATGTGATCTGTGTGTATGTAGGGAGTGTGTTGGTGAGGTAGTGGTGTTAGGAGTAGGATGTCTGTGTGTATGTAGGGAGTGTGTTGGTGACGTAGTGGTGTTAGGAATAGGATGTGAGTGTATGTAGGGAGTGTGTTGGTGAGGTAGTGGTGTTAGGAATAGGATGTGAGTGTATGTAGGGAGTGTGTTGGTGAGGTAGTGGTGTTAGGAATAGGATGTGAGTGTATGTAGGGAGTGTGTTGGTGAGGTAGTGGTGTTAGGAATAGGATGTGAGTGTATGTAGGGAGTGTGTTGGTGAGGTAGTGGTGTTAGGAATAGGATGTGAGTGTATGTAGGGAGTGTGTTGGTGAGGCGGTGGCACATGTAACTGTATGTGTACTGTAGTAGTGAGGATAGGATGACTAGTACTACCTTGAGGACACTAGCTAGTTGCTCTCCGTTGTGCCCTCACCCAGGGAATGCAGGGAGATTTATCACCTATTGATACACCCACTCTCTGAGCACGCTCCCAAAGACACCCCGCAGTACATTGTTGACTCATGAGCTATCCAGCCCACGGCCCATGAATCATTCTTTAAAAAAGGAGTATCCCCCTCCCCCTTCCTCCTCGCTTTCCTCCTCTCCCTCCTTTTCTGTGACTTCCTTTCTCACTGTCAAATAGATAAAGTACACTAAGATGCAAGCCAAATAAAGAAACAAATGTTTTCTTTTTTTCCATCATACGTTTCCCTAGTTAGAAGTGGGAGACGATAAAACGATAGTGGAGGCTATTTTGCCACTCGCTGTTAGCACTGTCACCTGTGCTTTGGGTGCTGCTCGCTCAGCAGTTAGAGCAAAGTTAAACAGTGAACGCTCGCTGCCTCTCTCTCTCTCTCTCTCTCTCTCTCTCTCTCTCTCTCTCTCTCTCTCTCTCTCTCTCTCTCTGAGAATGTCCTTCAACAGCCTCTAAATGACTTTGCTTTTTGCTTTCCATTATTCCTTACCTCCCCTTCTCTCTCTTTTCCCCCTCTCCCCCTCTCCCTCCGTTTCTCCCTCCAGCTCCTTGTCTTTTCTGAGGAAATAGAAAGCCGGTCATCTATCTATTTGCTCACCTCTATCGCTTTAGTGGTTTTAACATGCTATATTCAACTCCTCTGTTTCCAGATGATACATTTCATTTCCTGGGCAAGGTTTTATTATGCAGGAGGAGTGATGTACGTCTGTTAGACCACAGCCTCCATTTTGTCTATTCAACTCCATCTTCATGTTTATCATATGTTCTTACATCAGTTATAACCTGGGGTATAAAGAACACCCACCCCAGTCTTCATCCCAGATCAGAAACTCCACTAGCTATCATACTTCCACACAATCTAATATAGGGCCTGTATGCTTGAAACAGGCCCTCGCTGTCCAAAAATAGTGAGACACGTTGATGCTACGGTAGCACTACAGCTTGCGCCAACAAAGGTTGCATTGGTCAAAATCTTAGAGGAAATACATTTGAAATTTGCATGACCCTTAATGAGGTTCTCTTCTTCTCTTCCTTCCAGTCCCATATCATCCTGCACCTTACCACCCTCGCCTGGCATGCAGCAGATCACCTCAGCTTCAGCACTACAGACCACCACAGTTCCTGTGTCTCTCCTATGATTCTACATCCTCCCAGTCGCTCCTGGAGGTGAGTAATAGATCTCCCTGCTCTCAGTGGAGACGTGGATAAGGTAGAGCGATGACAGACGTAATACAAATAAACCTGCCTGTCGGGGCTCCCTCCTCCATTCATCAACCCATTTGAGTGAGGCGTCTACTGGTCCGTCTGGGCCCGCCTATAACACGCACTGCTTGGGAAACGCTATTTGTCACCTGCTAAACGCTGCCATTGGTGGAGTATATACCAGCAGAGACCCCCTCTTCTCTCCTCTCGTCCCCTTAGGAGAGATGGATGTACTGTATAGGTTTATTTATGTCACCTGGAGAGTACACACAGAGTAAAGTGCGGTGCAAAGGAGAAGAGTGATGGCCTGATGTTTAGTTACGTTGCCATGGTTGAGCTCTTCCTCACTGATGTGATAGTGTTGAGTGTTGCTTGAAATGTAGAATAGGTGAAAGGTAGATAGAAGGGAAGTACTGTAGTTTCAATGTGCCTCCTTGATTATTTTGGATACTAGCCAGATAATGTGTCCGTGTGGAGTAGATATTGAACTATAATTTTAAAAAAAAGGCTGATTGAGGTTGACTGTAAACAAATAGTGAACTGTGTCTAAAGGGTGCTTATGGTGTAATGGCTGACAGTCTGGAGAGCTAAGAGGCTCTCTGTCATATTTTCTATGGTGTGCTCATACATAATTTATCTGGCAACTTTATGTTCGACTCCATCACAGACATTGAGGCTGAAGGAAGAAGCCATTTTACATTCTACTCCTTGTGTTTTATGATAAATGTGCACAAAGTGCTCCATCTTTTCCCCTAGTGCACATAAACTATGTGCTAGGTAAAGTCATAACTCTCTCATACACAGCTTATCACAACATATCCGCTCACCCAAACAGAAGCACCACTCTGAAGCTATCTTTCAAGAGACAGCCATTCATAGTAGCCCAGTATCCACACAGGTATACTGTTGAACGAGGTGCTTTGCTGTCATTGTTGAAAGTATAAGGCTATGTCACTTACAAAGCCCTACAGGCCCAGTCATGATTACCATGGTAATAACAAGTCTTATAATAATACATCTCCATTTGTAAAGCCAGTTCTGTTTAATTCATAGGGTCCCGTGTGGCTCAGTTGGTAGAGCGTGGCGCTTGCAACACCAGGGCTGTGGGTTCGATTCCCACGGGGAAGCAGTATGGGGGAAAAAACTATGAAAATGTATGCAATCACTCACTACTGTAAGTCGTTCTGGATAAGAGTGTCTGCTAAATGACTAAAATGTAAATGTTCTCCGTGACAATAACTTACATTGATCTCCATGTGTTTATTAGATTTCTAAAAGAGGCTTCAATAGTTCACACCACATTAAACTCAACCCAATAGAGGAGCACTACCATCTAGAGAGTGCTAGCCTCAGCGAGTGCTGTGCCACATAGTAATTCAGTCATGATTATGAAAGTGCCCAGGTGCTATTGTAATGTAGTGGGCTTCTCTAATTGTTATGGTAACCCAAAAGATGGTCTGTCTGTGCCTCCAGTCGTAATCGTTGACACAGCCTACATTTACCCCCTGCTGTGGTTTTTAATAATAATGTGATCACCTATGCATAGGGTTGGTCTAATATGGGATCTCTAATCACTCAGAGGTCATGGGCCACACTCACAGTTATGACCCTCTCCCCAGGGGTCAAAGTGCACCTGACCCACAAGTACATAATTATTATATGAAACTGGCGTCCAGAGGGTCGTTTGGTTATTCCACAACCCTGCACTTAAACCAATTAAGGCCAAACCTTGATGGGCGTTTGTATATCAGAGGAGAATGTTTGACATTAAGGGAGTTCTCACTAATGTGTCATTACAGGAGTTTTTCTGCCATTATTGTGTTAGTGTGAGAGGTCTACATGGGGACCCTGGCCTGGCAATATACAACTAGATGATTGTATTAACAGGTTTAGGATTACAGTCAGGGATGTAGCCTTGAATTGAGATTACAGTCCAAGTGTTTACACTCCGGTTTGAATTCCATTAGTAATTGATCTGATTGGTGAGAAATGACATATTTCACCAAACAACTGCAGCTTTTAATTTGCTAGGTACCTCAGTTTGTTTTTTAAGTGTGAAGGCAGAGTAAGGTTACCAGATGAAACTCGGTATCTAGCTAGCCTGGGCTGGAGTCTAAATGTATTTATGCTGTATATGGGATTTGACCAATTTAAAGTAAGAAAATAGAGGTCGTCTGTGATGTATGGCTTGTTCTGTCTGGCCGTGTTTGCTCAGCTGGAAGTAATGTTTGCCCACAGGATGGCTGGGTAAGTGAGTTTCTGATGTACATACATGTTTGACAGGGACTTTGAAGGGACTGTTTGGACAGAAATGTGTGGGACATTTTTATGGAGGATGGAAGAGAAAGTTCTGTCCAAACATTCCACTTTGAGAGTAAAGCGTTCCCCCCATCCCTTCTCGTCCTCACCTCCTCCCCCCTTCCTTCCTACGGTACTGCTCCCCACTGGACGCTGACTTATTTCTACCGTTGACAAATTCAATTGATGTGTGAAAAAGAGAGCGAGGGATAGGAAAACACATTTGTTATTTATAAAATACAGCAAAAGTGGATGAATAAACTGTTGGTTTATACTTTAGCAAGTAAATCAGCGATTTTGGCCATTCAACCCAAGCATTTTTAGGGGATATAATTGATAAGGGATATTCCAACTTGTTTCAAAATAAAATCTAGACGACTTTTGATCACTCCAGCACATACCGTTTCCCATACCTCCATTTCCCTATTTAAGCATTACAATCATGAAAAGAGGGCTGCACCTGCCTTTTGCTCATACTAGGAGCCATGGACCTTAGGGGTGTAGCTAATAAATCATCTCCAAATGAAACTAAGTTTAAAGTACAGGGTATTTTCAGGCATTTCTCATCCCTGTGGGTGGAATGGGACATGGACTCCGTGGCCACCGTGCCTTTCCAGAGAGAGAGATGCAGTTACACTGTAATTTACAGGGATTAACTCTGGAGCCAAACTCTGACGCAGGCGTCCTGGCGAGGTATGCCGTCTCGCACGTACCTAGAGGCTGAAATTAACTTCAAATTAGGTACGGTACGGTAGCAAACAGGTAGGCGGCTGGCCACTGTCAAAAAAAACCAAACCCTCTGAGCCACTGCTTGAATTTGTTACAGGCTTTATCGTAGGACACCCTTCCCAGGACCCCTGAGCAGACGGACAGGCGGACATGAGAGCAGGGCATCTGAATGTCGCTAATAATAGACATTGTGGGTTGTACTGACGTCACGCCGTGGCCAGAGGCGCTCGCCTGGAATTCAGTCTGGGTCAGCGCTTCACTTCCTGCTGTGTCCCGGTGGTTTGCGGGTGGAGGGACGGCTGGTCGACATTGGGGAGGGAGGGAAGGAGGGAGAAAGCCACAGGCTGCTCCTGCTGGCAGGGAAGGGCAGGGGCCCTGGACGTCCTCTGGCCGGGTCCTCTAGCCTAGCAGCCCCAAGAGAGCCCCAGAGACCTGCTAGCCGCCGGCTGCCCCCAGGCAGAGCAGACCCGTGTCCATTCCAGAACCCCAGGCCCCTTGGCTTGGTCAGCAGCCAGCCAGCCAGCTCCCACACCTTCCTCCTTCCTCCTCTCTCTATCCTCCCTCTCCCCTCCCTACAACATCTCCTTGTCCTCTCTCTCTCCCTTTGACCCCTATTCCCATGTTCTTATACTTATTCATCCCACTCACTCTCTCTACATCTCTCTCCCTACATATCTCTCTCTCTCTCTCTCTCTACATCTCTCTTGCGCTCTCATCTCTCTCTCTCTCTCTACCTCATCTCTCGCTCTACCTCATCTCTCTCTACCTCATCTCTCGCTCTCTCTACCTCATCTCTCTCTCTCTCTCTCTCTCTCTCTTGCTACATCTCTCTCTGTCTCTCTCTCTGTCTCTCTCCCCCATAATGATTCCTCATCTCCCCTGTCCTCCATCCTCCTCCCCTCAGTCAGATTAGGTGAAAGTGACCCTGCTGCCAAGAGTGGTCGGGCGCTGGAAACTTGATATGCTGGTCTTTGTTTGAGAATGACAGATTGAGGGAAGGATGTGGGTGGGTGTGAACAGCAGGGAGGGAGGGAGTGAGGGACGTAGGGAGGGAGAGGAGGGGTTGAGGTTGAAGCACTAGAGTACTGTTTTTTTCTTCCTGCCCTGAATCTGTGGCCTATTGAGAGATTGGGACAGTCATATGCTCAAACACCATTTACATTTACCATCTGTCTCTTAAGTGACCTTTTACCATTCAAAATCATGTCCTCCCCTGCCTCAGACATATTTTAATTGAGGTTGTGAAGATATCACTTGAGACTCAAAAACTGATATGGTTTTTGCCTAATGACTAACAAGGGGTCCCGAAACACAGGCCCTGTGACCGCTCCATGTGTGACCCTTTAGACATGGCTGATGCTGAGAGGTTCACCTCGCTTTCCCATTTAGGGTCGCACATTCAGTCTCAGGTGTTCTGCAGCGTATGATGGATTACTGTTTTTTTAATGAGGCTTGATGAAAACAGCCTCCCAGGACAGGAAATTATATACTGCAAATATGTCTATGTAAAGAGATGGAAACATAAACAAACCAAGGCAAAGCTGCATTGTGATAAATATTTGAGATGCAATCCATATGAGAAGAAATAAGCAATCATCATCAAGTGGAAAACCCTGTCCACACCTGTATAGTATCTGGATCTCTACACATGAGCTGCATGTGTCTCCCCTCTCTCTTTCTCCTCTCTTTTACACTCTCTCCCTTCCCTCTCCTCTTCCTATTTCCTTGCTCACTACTCCTCTCCTCTCCTCTCCTCTCCTCTCCTCTCCTCTCCTCTCCTCTCCTCTCCTCTCCTCTCCTCTCCTCTTCACTCCTCCTCTTCTCTTCTCTTCACTCCTCTCCTCTCCTCTTCACTCCTCCTATCCTCTCCTCTTCACTCCTCCTGCCCTCTCCTCTTCATGATCTCCCTGCACTCTTCTTACACTTTCTTCTTTCACTACACTCTCTTTTCTCCTCTCCTGTCTCTCCCTATGCTCTCAGGTCACCTCTTTTACTGCCCTCTCCTTTCACCCCCTCTCTCCCTACCCCCTCCTCCACTGTGTCCCTACCCTCTCCTCTCACCTTTCTCCCTGCCCTCTCCTCTCCCCTCTCTTCTCCTCACTCTCTCTCTGCCCTCTCCTCTCTCTCTCTGTAGGCCCGTGGGGCCACTCTGCTGTGTCCCCCTTCTCTGTGGCAAGGTTGTATTTCTTTATTACGGCCTCTGGGGGCCGGGGGAGACCCAGAGGATGTCAGAGTACATTAATTCTCATCAGGACATGGGCCCTCTCAGGTGTGAATGGCAGTGAGCAGCTGTCGACGGAGCTCTCTCAACCACACCACAGCTCATATATCACTCAGTACACACACACGCATGCACGCATGCACACACTCTCTCTCACACACACAGATGCACACACACACACATGCACACACACGCACACACACGCGCACACAACACGCACACACTCGCAAACACACTCAAGCAGGCACACCAACAACACACAATCTCTGGCATTAGCAGATATCACCTAATTAGACTGATATTCTACCTCTTCTGTCTTTCGTACCCTGGCATCTTGATGTGCTGTCGAATTTATTTCAAGTATTTTATTGGATAGTCTCTATCACCTTGATATTATCAGCAATAGACAGGGTAACCACTTAGTCATTGTCAACAACTTATACCATTAAATGCAGTTAAATACAAAAGGGGCTGAATTGCGCCCCAAAAATGTAGGTATGTACGGATATCTCAGTTTAGGACTTGACCCATAGTAATTGCAAAAGCAGTCATATATCTTTAATTCTTTAGGGGGACAGAATGCCGTCTCTGCTTCATTTTCCATGTGAGTAAATTTGCTGGGAGCATTTTGAGAGCTGTGTGATTGCCTCATAGTCTCTCTACTGAGGGCTCTAACCGCCAAAGCCTGGGATAGATCACCTCGATTCAATCGCTCTCTCTCTCTCTCTCTCTCTCTCTCTCTCTCTCTCTCTCTCTCTCTCTCTCTCTCTCTCTCTCTCTCTCTCTCTCTCTCTCTCTCTCTCTCTCTTTATCTCTCTCTCTTTATCTCTCTCTCTCTCTTTATCTCTCTCTCTCTCTCTCTTTATCTCTCTCTCTCTCTCCCTCCATCTTTCTCTCTCTCTGTCTCAGCATGTGTTTTCCTTAGATATTTCTCTGCAGTAATTACATAAAATAAATCCTCCCAATGTAGTTGTTATGGCTCCCAGTAGAAGAGTATACAAATTACTCATATTTGCTCTGTTGTCAATGCTCTGAACAGGGAGGAGGTTAAGATTATGAAGGTCTGGACTATTAAACCCATTTGTTAAGGTCTTCATTCCTGGGAGGACTCAGCTCTATGGGACTCTGAGTGAATGAAGGGAGATTAGCTATGGAGACTTGTGCTGTTAATTAGCCCAGTTTGTTAGAGAGGACTTCAGCTATGGAGACTTGTGCTGTTAATTAGCCCAGTTTGTTAGAGAGGACTTCACATTAGAGTCCAACTCCTCAGCCAAATCCCAAATTCCTATTATAACTCAGACAGTGGTTCTCAGAGCAATGCTAATTGCTCCTCTACTCTGAGATCCTCCATGGCAGAGAGAGGACTTGTTCAAAGATGTGACGCTCAAGAGCTATGGTGCTTAAAATCTATCCAGCAAGATTCCTCTCCTCCCTCTCTCTCTTCGTTTATTATTTTGTCATCCCTTTATTATTTTGTCATCATGCGCTCTGATTTTCCGATGTCTCGGGTTGTTCCGTGAAATAGTTATCTGTGCTCTCCATTAACTTATTGGACTCAGTGTTGTGGGTCTGGGATCTAACTCTCTCTCTCTCTCTCTCTCTCTCTCTCTCTCTCTCTCTCTCTCTCTCTCTCTCTCTCTCTCTCTCTCTCTCTCTCTCTCTCTCTCTCTCTCTCTCTCTCTCTCTCTCTCTCTCTCTCTCTCTCTCTCTCTCTCTCTCTCTCTCTCTCTCTCTCTCTCTCTCTCTCTCTCTGCTCTCTCTCTCTCTCTCCCTCTCTCTCTCTCTCTCTGTTCCATGCAGCTCTGTGGTCTCGCGGGGCCCTTTATTAGTTAATTATCTCTAATTAGGCAAAGGTCAGGATGGAATAATGATTTACCCCATTGAAGCTGAGGGACTCTGGAGGAACAAAAGCATGTTCAGCTTCCACCAGTAGGGGTACCCACAGTCGGCATGATTACACACATTTAGATTTGATTCACGATAGCTTGTCATTAAGGCCATACAGATAAATAATTCTGATAAGTGACAGAAGCAAGATGATCTTCATGGTGTGTCTACCTTTATGCTAGTTAAGGTTATCATTGATGTTAGTAAACATCCAAGATGTTGAGCACTGAAACGGTTGCACACCCAGGGTGAAATCTCTGCTTCCCCCAGTCCACACTCACCCCATTCTCTCTCTCTCTCTTTCTCTCTCTACTGGCCCCAGACCCATCTGTTGCTGGATGGGGGCCAGGGTGTGGCCCTCTCCTCTTCCTCACCCCCTTCACAGCCCACACATTGCTCCCCCACTCTCTGTTGCCCTTGGAGCAGTGTATGCCTCTCTGACCTTCAGGGGGCCCTTCTGTTTTACCAATGGCCTTGCTGGAGGAAAATAGATACATTTCTGGTCCAAACCAGTCATTTCCTTCACTGTCTGAGAGGGAGAAGTTACACATCAACACATTGTGGGTGTTCAACTATATGAACACCCAACTATATGAAGGATTCAGACAGATGTTAAGGATTGTAAAATGAACTTGACTCTTCATTATTTATACCCAATCCTCTATGGTAAGGTAGAGGAGGCTGACATCCCTCTACCTAAACTAGTAGAGATCCTTGACCTGTAACAGTGGTGTGGTAGTAAATTAATGTTGCTGTAATCTAGGAATGGATTTGGGATGTTGAATGTAGGAGTACAGCATACTGCAGAGGGAGAGAGACCGAGAGTCTGAAGGAGATATAGACAGACAGTAGCTACATTCAGAGAGACAGAGAGTCTGAGGGAGATATAGACAGACAGTAGCTACATTCAGAGAGACAGAGAGTCTGAGGGAGATATAGACAGACAGTAGCTACATTCAAAGAGACAGAGAGTCTGAGGGAGATATAGACAGACAGTAGCTACATTCAGAGAGACAGTCCTTGTTATGAGTGTTTGTTTCCTTCAGAAGCTCCTCTGTTGACGGTGGCTTGGCACTGCTCACATACCCCAGCCCGAGAGAGGGGAGAAGGGCAGAGGGGAGAACCGGGAGAGGGGAGGAGGGTCGAGGGGAGGAACGAGAGAGAGGGGAGGAACGAAAGAGAGGGTAGTGGGGAGGAACGAGCAAGGGCTGTCTCCCTCAAGGTCACCCTTCAAATCAAGCAGTCGATCCCTGGAGCCAAGTCAGGGAGGGTGTAGTGTGTAGTGTGGCTTAGACTAGAGCAGCACGCAACCACACTGGGGCCCGGCCATACAGTCCACAGAACACCCCACCACACTGCACCAGTACACCCAGGGGGAGAGCCAGGCTTTGGGTTACAAATGAGCAATTACCCTGGGTTTCAGCCCCTTCACCCCTTTTCATTTAACTCTGTTTATCTTGAATCTCAGGGTTTGCTTTAGGACTGAACCCGCTCCCTCCACTGCCAAAAACAATCGCTGACGTTCAGTGCCGTGGTTACAGTCGAGGGGAGAATGAACCATCCATCCACGCTAACTGCTCTCGACGGTGAAATCATATTTTAAGTCATTTTAAGTAATTTGTAATTTCACCTATATTCTCTGCCTGTCTGTGTATAAAATACAACAGGAAGTCTATCTTGACAGATTGATCATTGGCTTCAGGTTATATTGAACGTTTCATTAGCACGGCGACTGCCTAGCACAGTTACCATCCACTGCAGCCACACCTTTAGCCACAACCATTCCCAGTTGTCAGTGAACTTGCACAGGCCCACCCAACCTACTCACTGACACACACACACTTATGCACACACACACACACACACACACACACACACACACACACACACACACACACACACACACACACACACACACACACACACACACACACACACACATACACACACTGTATCCGTTCACTGGAGGGAGGCATTCTGCATTTAGACTCAGGAAGGGGAAATCAATGGGGCCAAATTAGCCGTCTACAATTCCACACTTGAAATATTTGTATAATTGCTTGAACGTGTGGGCCTATTATTATATTCCAAGTGGTTGGAATTCCAGTTTGTATACTGGTGCCTTGTCTGTTTCCGTTTCAGTCCTCTGTTAGAAAATGTGGTTCAATTAATGTGTCATAATGAGTGACTTGAGTGTCTTCTATTGACATAAATAACATACTTGAGAAATATCTACACAAATTAAACACTTTCCATTAGATGTAGTTACTTTTTATAATACCCATTGCGACTACATTACTCATATGCTTAATGAATTACTCCCTAACAAGTTGTTTATATCTGAGAGACATATAATCACGAGGCTAGTTCCGCACATATAGAGAACTGAAGAGAGATATGACATATTTCAAAGAAGTTCAGTGGCTCCTAAACGTATGGTCCCTTTCCTTCTCATTGTTATTAAAGAGCAGTGTCAGTATAGTAGTGCTTGGACTGGGTCCCAGAAACTCATGCACTATGACAGGGTAGTCTCATTAAGGTCTCCTAATCAAGTCTCCTACTCTCATCCCCTCCTCCTCTCATCCCCTCCTCCTTTCTTCCCCTCATCCTCCCTTCTCTCACAGTAGAGGCAGTGTTCTGGCTGAGGCTGTGTGAGGCTGGGTGATGAGGATTCAAGGCTCTGTGTTTGTGTTGGAGCAGGTCCAGGGCTAGGGCCAGTCAGCCTCCTATATCTGCCCTCCTTCCCCCCAGGGGATGGCTGGCTAGCTGCTGGAAAAACAGCTCAATCACGGGACTGGGGTTGGGGCCAGTCATTAGCCTGCCTGGAAGAGACTCCGCCTGGTTGAGAGAGAAGGAGAGAGACATTTGGAAGGAGACGTAAAGAGAGGTAGCAGGTAAGACAGATGTGGACAGACTGCTGGAAGACAGAGGACAGACAGAGAGATGTAAAAGTTCAAGGCATGTTACTCATTCCCAATCACCTAGCTCAACACACTGTAAACAACATACAGTACCTCACCACACTACCACAGACCGGTTCAGTATCCTGATCCAGTCATCCCACCATTCATCTGAACATCCAAAGACCCAGAGGTGGAGCCCAGACAGGCCGGGCAGGAGGTCTTGCGAGGCCCATGTAGTCCCATAACTCCTGGGCGTTAGAACATGAAGACCAGCCACTTCCAGCTCTCTTAAAGAGCTCTTTAAACAGGCCTCATATTTGTTCAGCTGCCAGCTGCCCGCCATGAGGTGAACTGAAGTGGCCCAATGTGTCCACACCTAGCCTGGGTGGAAAGTGCAAGGTGAGGGAGGAGTGGAGCTTCTGAGGAATGGGGTTGAACCTCAGGTTTGTCGGCTTTCAATCCCAGAAGAAGTATTGGTATTACGTGTGACCCCTGAGACTGGGGCTGAAGGACAATGGGGTTTTTATTCTATACTGTCGGAAGGGTGTGGAGCACGGTTCCATGGAGTTTGGAACGGTACATCTTCCCAACAGGTGTTAATGTTTACTGTTGAATATCAGATTAGTAAAGAAAAGGAAAATACCATATTTAACACAATCTACAATACAATATGCAATACACTACAATACAATCTACAATAGAGCTCAATAAATCAAACTGAAATAGGACCATCACAATTAAAAGAAAGTGAAACAGATTTCTTGGCCTAACCGCACAACAAATCAGGCATCCTTAGCAATGGGCGTACCACTGAGCTACTCCCCTGATGTTTATTAGCCAATCAACAGGGGGATGGGTGGGGGAGGAGAAGGGAATTAACTTGATGGATGGGCTTGCCAACCAGTTCATTTACTCACTGTCTCCATATTAGCAGCACTCTGACCCTCTCCTCTTTCTGTGAGCATCCAACCAGTAGCCTCCTTTCCTTTCCACCTCTCCTTCACTTTACAGCCACTGGTTTGAAAGGAATTGACAGGTAAGTACAAAATGGCAGAAATATGGTCCCATGGTAAGTCAAATATGTTTTCACCTATGGATCCCTTCCAGGTCAGTGGTCTATAAGAGGAGGGTCAGGAGCCATAGTAAGGCAGCTGTTTGAGAGTATTGGGATGTGGCCTCAGCTGGCCAGCCTGAGTGGAGGACCCTGTCTGACTCTGTCCCTCCCCCGTGGCTTAACCAAGCATCCCCGCCCGGCCCCTCTGGCAGAGCGCAATTGATTTTGGCGGTGGATGGAATAAAGATTGATTGAATCAGAATGGAAAGGACCTCGCAGGAGGATCGACCATGCAGTAACCCCTGAGCCTTGGACGCCTTTGCCAAGAAAGTACTCTGAGTTATTCTAGCAGAAGGGGCGATGCGATTAAAGCAGTCTCCACATGGTACTACTCCCCCTCCCCACTGACTCCCCACTGACTGCACTGCACACTGAGGTTGGAGATGGGGGGAATGGGTCCTATGGAGACTATAGACATGTGGCCACAAGAGTGAGGTTATATTTGTTAATTAAAAGATAGCTGCTGCCTGGATTACCACGACTATGTGGTCACTGCAGATGAAGGCATGGAAAGGCTTGTAATGAAAGAGGTCATCACATTGGTTGGAAATCCTTCCCATTAGATGTACTGTATGGCTAAAAATAGACTGAAAGAGTACATTAACTTAATGAGGTTAGCTCTGGAGAGTATCTGCAGTGGATGGTGAACAGGCTTAGTGTAGTGTAGGAGTTTAAAAGGGTTGGTGGGCAAATGATGAGGTAAGGCAAAATGCTTTCATCTTGAAGGACAATAATAATTAATTCATTCATCTATTCATTCATTCAACAGTCCTATCAGGAGGAGGGATTGATGATAATACAATAGGACTTTTATTTCGGTTTTCCAACAGTACTGAGTGGTAGTAAAGCTCCACAGTTGTTTCCATTCAAGCCTGTGTGAGACAGCCGCTCCAGGGACCTTACTCAAGTGCGCTCGTTAAAACTTGACACCGTGATATTCCTGCAATTACAGGATTATGATATAACTGGCATATCAATGGCATTGCCTCCGCAAACTTTAACTCAACACAAACACGCTCGTCGGGGAGGTCCCTGTCATCTCCGCCTCTGGAAACTATGTGATGTGTCATTACCAGTGTGTATTTACAACATCGTCGTAGCTAGCTAGCTTGGTGCTAGCTCCATTACCAAGGGACCTTGTCTAACACCTGTCAGAAACAGGTCCCGCCAGAGACAATCAAAGAGCGGCGCGTGGCGTGTTTGATGTGTACTCAAACATAATGTGCTGTGAAAACATCGCAGCGCTCTGCCAACGCTCCGCTCCTGCTACCTCTCCCCAGCTCTCTCTAGCTCTGTTTCTTCCTCCTCCACTTATGTGCCTGCGAGGCTTGTGTTGATCCTGGTATTATGCTGCTGCGTCAAAGTGCTCACAGAAAATAGATATGCAGACGTATTGGGCTTTGGAGTGACTAAACAGGCCCATCTGTTGCAGATACTCTGATGAGACTGTCTTGTTTCTGTTTGTTTGTTTGTAATGCAATAATAGAAGCTACTGTCAAACTGTTGTAATCTGGCATGCTCAACATAGAAAAAGGATGTTACTTTTGATAGTATATCATTACTGAAACAAAACTGTTTGGTGATACATTATATGGTATGTGCAGTGTATGGGAGTTTGTCCAGTTTCAAATCAAGGATCATGTGAAGCGATTTAGTTGACTGTTCATCTTATATAATAATCTATAAAACGTGTGTAGAGGCTAGCATGGGTTAAGTGTAGAATCTGGAACAGTACCTCAGGTAAACAGTAAAAGCCAGCTGTATATCAATATTGTACGCAACACATGAGATGATCCAATATGGCGGAGAGAGTACTATCTAGAGACCTGCTAGTACTGTACCCCCCTCATTCAGAACCAATATTTTTCCTGGCAGACCAGGCCTCAGCCTCAGCCTGCGAGAGGGGAACAGTTCTTCTTGGACAGCACCGGGCCTCTTAGCAAAAAGCCCGGACAATTCCCCACACACTTCTTTATGATCCGCCTGTCCTCTCCTCCTCTCCTCTTTTTATTATTTGAAGTCAAGGAGAGTTGTTCTGCACTCTCCTCTCTCCTGGAAGCCGTAAGGATATTCAGTTACTCGTTTCCCAACAATGGTCCTGGCCAGGAAGTAGAGAGCAGCGTTCTGGGGTTCCGTGCTCCGTGCCTGGAGAGTTGCTCTCCGGAGCAGTTGGAGTGTCCAAGACATGGATCATCCACTGGCATGCTACGCTCTGTCTCACCCCACACCTCCAGGATCCTGCGGGAACACTCTCAATTCTCGCCCTCTCAGGGTCGGACAGAGGATGAGAGAGAAGGAGAGATGGAGGGATAATGTGATCGGATAAGTGGAGAGAACATGTTGGTGGATCTGTAGGAATACAGGGCAGTGATTTAAACCTTCCCTTATTTTCGAAAAGGCTACACAAGTTATGTTACTTGTCAATTTGACCCGTATGACTACAGTAAGTACATCAAGATCATAGATTTATGATTTTAACCTCCCAAAATGTATTTTCTAGTAGCTGAGAATGTCCTCTTTCATATGATTTTTCCCCTGAGTTGATAGACCCAACTGTTCCAAATGTAGAGCCTAATGTTTGATTACTGTACCAAAGTCATCATTCAATCAAATTATGACATTTTACTACATTTATGACATCTTTAGCTCATTTTTAGGCAAACTTCAGATCACTGTCCCCCAGTCTCTGAATATCACAGGGAAAACATGCGTACAGTGCCTTGCAAAAGTATGGCGTTTTTCCTATTTTGTTGCATTACAACCTGTAATTTAAATGGATTTTTATTTGGATTTCATGTAATGCACATACACAAAATAGTCCAAATTGGTGAAGTGAAATGAAAAAAATTACTTGTTTCAAAAGATTCTACAAAATAAATAACGGAAAAGTGGTGAGTGCATGTGTATTCACCCCCTTTGCTATGAAGCCCCTAAATAAGATCTGGTGCAACCAATTACCTTCAGAAGTCACATAATTAGTTAAATCAAGTCCACCTGTGTGCAATCTAAGTGTCACATGATCTGTCACATGATCACAGTATATATACACCTGTTCTGAAAGGCCCCTGTCACGACTTCGGCCGAGGCTGCCTCCCCTCCTTGTTCGGGCAGGCTTCGGCGTTCGTCGTCACCGGCTTACTAACCACTGCACCCCAATCATCATCACAATTGTCTTGTCTTGTCAATCACACACACCTGGTTCCTATCCCCTAATTAGTCTGTGTATAAGTATTCCCTTTGCCCCCTTGTCCTTGTGGGTGATTGTTATTTGTGAGAGTAGTGTAGCTCGGTGGAGCTACTCGTAACATATTGTTGCCAGGGTAGATTTTCCCCTGTGCCTATGTATTATTGGATATCCGTCACAGTGTATTTTCCAGGGATGATAGTTTCCCCTGTGCCTGTTTCGTTGATTGCTATTTGAGCGCATTTGTGTGTCTACGAAGGAATAAACTCTGTATTCGGTGATTACCCTCCTGCGCCTGACTCCTTTCCATCACACTCATCACAGCCCCAGAGTCTGCAACACCACTAGGCAAGGGGCACCACCAAGCAAGCGGCACCATGAAGACCAAGGAGCTCTCCAAACAGGTCAGGGACAAAGTTGTGGAGAAGTACAGATCAGGGTTGGGTTATAAAAAAATATCTGAAACTTTGAACATCCCACAGAGCACCATTAAATCCATAATTAAAAAATGGAAAGAATATGGCACCACAACAAACCTGCCAAGAGAGGGCCGCCCACCAAAACTCACGGACCAGGCAAGGAGGGCATTAATCAGAGAGGCAACAAAGAGACCAAAGATAACCCTGAAGGAGCTGCAAAGCTCCATATCGGAGATTGGACTATCTGTCCATAGGACAACTTTAAGCCGAGCTGGGCTTTATGGAAGACACGTTTGGTTGGTGTTCGCCAAAAAGCATGTGGGAGACTCCCCAAACATATGGAAGAAGGTACTCTGGTCAGATGAGACTAAAATTGAGCTTTTTGGCCATCAAGGAAACCACTATGTCTGGCGCAAACCCAACACCTCTCATCACCCCGAGAATACCATCCCCACAGTGAAGCATGGTGGTGGCAGCATCATGCTGTGGGGATGTTTTTCATTGGCAGGGACTGGGAAACTGGTCAGAATTGAAGGATGATGGATGGCGCTAAATACAGGGAAATTCTTGAGGGAAACCTGTTTCAGTCTTCCAGAGATTTGAGACTGGGACGGCGGTTCACCTTCCAGCAGGACAATGACCCTAAGCATACTGCTAAAGCAACACTCAAGTGGTTTAAGGGGAAACATTTAAATGTCTTGGAATGGCCTAGTCAAAGCCCAGACCTCAATCCAATTGAGAATCTGTGGTATGACTTAAAGATTGCTGTACACCAGCGGAACCCATCCAACTTGAAATACTATTTTGCATCTTCAAAGTGGTAGGCATGTTGTGTAAATTAAATGATGCAAACCTCCCAAAAAATCTATTTTAATTCTAGGTTTTAAGGCAACAAAATAGGAAAAATGCCCAGGGGGGTAAATACTTTCGGAAGCTACTGTATATCCTTGTAATCATCAAGATTAGATCTTTACTGTACAGAAGACCATTTGTCTCTAGCCCAAAGGTCAAGGTCAAAGGTAAAATTGCAGGTCAAATACAGGCCAAGTACAGAGTCAACTACAGGTCAAGTACAGCAGTGGTTCCCAAACTGTGAGGGGTCGGCAGGTGGGCGTGGGATGTTCCCCAATGCTGGAAGGGGGGCCTGAGTAAAAAGGTTTGGGAACCCCTGAAGTAAGTAATTTTCTTTTTTGTGAGTTTTGTTGTTTTACAAGGTTATTACCCCTACCTAGATGATTAGATTAAGGGTCATGATATTTTTTTGTTGTTAAATTGTATTTTAGTTTCCATCAAATTGGCGACAGATTTTCATGCAAATATTCTAGAATCCGCATGAAGAAAATATGCACATTTTCCCTACAGTGGTATGTTTCCACCAAACATGCCTGTACTTGTTGCGGATACAAATCAATGCTTTATGACATACTGCACACAAAATGTAGGCCTACTTTTTCGCTTACTTTTTCGTGTACAGAATAAAAATCTAAAGTTCAATGTGTTTCCATTGTCACAAAAACAGTTGCGTTAAATAACAAATGTGCCTACTCTGGTCTTGGCACCTGTGCTCTAGCCAACAGCTCTCAGATACAGTGTGGGTAGCACTGAGGTATCGGCGGGTAGGCTGTGTGGGTAGGCTGTGCGGGTAGGCTGTGTGGGTTGGCTGGTCTACATGATGAGATTATGTCACGATCGTCGTAAGGAATAGACCAAGGCGCAGCGTGATGAACGAACATGTTTTAACTTTATTATCTTTAGTGATAATAGACCACAATAAACAAAACAAGAAACGACTCGTGAAGTCCACGGTAACAATGACCAACACGGAACAAAAACCCACAAACACAAAGGGAAAACAGACAGTTTAAATATGGCTCCCAATCAGAGACAACCAACGACAGCTGACACTCGTTGCCTCTGATTGGGAGTCACTCTAGCCAACATAGAAATAAACACAACAGAATGAACACACCCTGGCTCAACATATAGAGTCCCAGAGCCAGGGTGTGACAGATTATTATGGATAAGAGTGAGAATATTTGTATTTATCAAACGGTAGTCAAGCATCGATCATCACATCACCAGAATAAGAACCTTAATATTGATTGTTTAGCAGCATCAAGATCACTGTGCACTTTCACCAACCTTTGAAGTTCATCATAGCGTGTTTCATCTGTAACCTAATAAACTGTATGGTTTTGGGAGTTGTAGTGGGAGGAGCACACATCATATCATCACGACTCCACGTTTACTTCAATATGATGCTTATTATATCAATATTTTTGCATAAAGCCGTTTCCACCACCATTTATTGCATTATTAATTTTAACAACTCAAAAAGAAACCAATGGCGAACGAAAAAATGATCTGTTGGCATTTATAAAATTTTACTGAAACTTCTATCACAGCTGTCGTGATTTTTTAAAATATACAATATGACTTTACTCGCATAAAAACTGTGAATGCAAGCATGGTTAGTGATGAAAAACTCAGTTGAGGATCAAATTGACCCGGAACATAAGGGAAGGGTTTAAGACAGGCAGCTGTTAGATGGAAGATAGGGGTCTTTTAGGGTTTAGACAACAGATTACAGTTAGAATTGTGTTCAGTGTCATTTTCATGCCAAATTCTGACAGCATTTGGATAAAATGTTTTAATTTGTAGTTTTGCTGTTAACTGCTTTGGCACCTTCATTGTAACCAATCTGCCTGCTGGCCTTGGAGCTCTGCATGGGGCTGTCTTCTACCCGCTGGCCCAGACTGGAGCTATGCTGCCGGTTGTGGGTGGTGGTGGAGGGCGGCCTTCTGTTGGACCTCATCCATGACCAGAGCCAGACCCAGGGATGGGCCCACATTCAGACCATCAAACACTCCTCTGTCTCGGACACGGTAGATGACCAACCTCACTCTCATCCTCCTCTTTCCCACTGTCCAACACCCTCTCACTTCTGACACTTCTCTCTCTCCTCTTTCCTTCCCATCTCTCTCTCTCTCCCCTCCTTCTCTCCCTGTGCCCAATTTCATGTAGGCTTCGGTGCTGGGTATTGGTTGGTTCAGTGCTGTTTGCTCAGCTGCATGGTTTATTTACCTGGGGTAAAGGAAAGTCCCTTCAGACGTTTTCATAAAACACAGAATCAAATGGAATCTAAAGAGGAGAGAGAAAAAGGGAAGAAAAAAGCAGAGATCTGCCAGAGCGAGTAAGAGGAAGCTGGGGGCTGGACGCTGGAGGGTATGGAACTCTTTCAGGACAGGGCTGCTGTTAATCCTTTGGGGCGAGGCCAAGCCAAGTAGTCAGGCAGGAACCTGAGACATGGTCCCATACATTTTGTCCCCAGTGTTTCTAGGGCTCCTCTCTCTCTCCCTCTCTTTCCTCCTCTTGTTATTCTCTCTGGTAAAGCAATGGTATGGTTTGAAGAGAGAGAAAGTGCCAACTTATGGAAAATACTTCCTTGTGTGAGCCTCTGGTGTGGTACAGTGTGGGGAAGTCCCAAGAACCAGGCTGCACCTGTGGCTGAGCGGCTTCCCATTGCTGCCTCAGTACTCTTTCCCTCTCCCCCTCTGGAGGTTAGCCCTGGAAGTTAGGCCTGGAGATCCCCTGTCTTCTTCCCAGTCAGCACCACCAAACCCCTGCCGCTGCGACCAGCTTAGACCCCGTCCACATTATCCAGCCACAGCCCAGGCCAAGTCCTCGGTCACAGCCTCCAGACATGGCCTTAGGCCCGGCCAATGATACTCACCATAACCCCTTTACAGTAAACCCCCTCACGCCTCCAGATATAGCCACCTGCAGTCTTAGGGATGTCTAGAATATTGGAGTAGTGAATGGAATATCATTGTTTTGAATTGTGTATTAGTAAGGTCATACCGTGAGTGATGAAAATGGATATCACCAACTCAACAATCTTCAACTTTGTGTTACAAATTTTTTAGTGGAATATCACTTCACAATAAGAGCTCAAAACCCCCCCAAGACACAAGCAATATTAGCGGCGGCGGCGGTATTCATATACACTTCAAATTAAACAGGGAAGCTTTCTAGATTTACGTCCTCAGTGCGATGTGTTGTCTCTGTGGTTATATGTGTGATATTATTTCCTTGGGGTCCTTTTAATAAAGTGCATGTTGCACTTCTTTAAACCTTCTTTATGGCGGGGTATTAAACGCACAGAGCCCTAATCCAACCAAGAGTGCATCCCAAATGGCACCCTATTTACTATATAGTGCTTTTGACCAGAGCCCTATGGGCTCTGGTCAAAGTAGTGCACTATATAGGGAATAGGATGCCATTTGGGACCAGCCTAAGAGTATTGCCCCAGATGCTAAGTGTCTTAGCCATAGCGCCTAGTGCTAGTGACATTAGCTTGTTTATTGGTTGCAGGGGTGTAAAGATGCTATTGTTCTAATTGCTTGTACATGCTCCTGGGATCCATGGAGATTTCCCCAGGCTGCAGACGCAAGCATAATGCAGATGGGGGGAAAAGCCATACAAAACAAAAGACAGAGAGACAACACATGTATTGTATACGTCTGGTTTGGTTTGTCACTCATGATTTGATGACAAGATTGAGAAAGTGATTGTTTTGTCATATTGACACAAACTGGACCTCCTTGAGGTAATCGTACGGTAGGCTGGAAGGACTTGTAATGTCCATTAACTTTATACAGGTTTCTGATAGCCTTTGCTTTTGTAAAGACTCTCTGTCTCATTTGGCCTGATCACCACCACACGGGTCTCTACATGTCTCTGTCTCTTAGTTGAGGGTTTTATACACTTGGTCATTATTAAAAGTTCACTCCAATGCATGAGGCCAAATCCTAACTTGAATAATGTGGGAATTACACAAGGTTTCATGCAACTGTTATAAATGGAAGATTTTAGTAACTGTCTGAGAAAGCTATGTATATCGCCTGTTAGGATTTGTCCCTCAATGTAAAAATATGATTGGCAGGAGACAGTACAGTACATTGTAGATGCTGTAGGGATAATGTGCTGAATGGAGGGGAGGGACTGGTGCCAGAAAGACACCTGGACAGACCAGTCACCAGGGTCCTTCTGCCTCAGGGCCCTCCCACACACACAAACACACACACACAAACGCACACACGGACACACACACACACACACACACACACACACACATACACACGCACACACACACACACACATACACACACACACACACACACACACACACACTGCCCCCGACAGCTCACTGAATCCCCTGTATCCCATGTCCCCATCTCCCCCTGCCTGCTGCCTCTGGCACTCAGCTACCTTTTTACATATGCACGGGGTGAACTTTTGACCAGGGCTCTCCAGTGTGACATTAGCCAGGATGATGAGGGGGAGAGAGACGTAGAGAGAGCCAGAGGCCTTAACAAGTTCCTGGGAGGCTCTGGGCCTCGTCTCGCGTACTGCTGGGGGTAATTCTACTGTGTCGCTAAGGGGCTATTCAGTGATTTAAATGTGACTCGGTACCCGTTCCCTCACTCTCATCAGCCCCCTCCTTAGCTCCAATACCCTCTTCTCCTCCAAGCCTTGTTGTCGTCATCTGTTCCCCTCGTTCCCCGCTCTGCTCCCTGCCTCCTCCAGGCAGCTGGCAGTGGGACTGTGGCGTGTCTCACAGCCCTTGAAGGATGTCTCCCCGCTCAGCTAATAAGGGTCCCACTTCCCCGGCTTCACCGAGGGGACGGCCATTTAATGAAGTGCCTGACAACCCGCTCCGCCAGACTCTCTGGTGTCTCAGGCTCTCCCCTCTTCTTCCCCTCTTCCCCGCACTCCCCCTCCTCCACCTCTCCTCCACTTCTCCTCCTCCCAGATAATCTCAGAGGGGTGCCGGCTGCCACCGTAGCGGCGGATTTCCCCGGTAAGGCTGTTGGTGGGGTCAGCCGTTGTTATCGGCGGGAGGTGAAGGAGGCAGGAGAGAGAGAGGGGAGGCAGGGGGGTGGTGAGCTGGCGGAGCGGGGAGACGTGGCGGCGTTGCCGTGACAGCCGCGCAGCGCCGTAGTCGCTCGAGCGGAACATGGCGGGCAGAGGTCCCACACCCCAGGCCTCCTCAGCCGCCTCCAGAGCAAATGAGCTGCCAGGCCAAACTAATGGAGTCCTAATTGGTGATTAGGAGAGAGGGAAAGGTGAGGTATCACATAGCTGGCTGCTGTGGTGCTGGAAATCAGCAGGCTGCTCTAGTCACTAACACAGAGAGAGAAATCAGCTGCAGCTCTATGTGTTGGTACACAGCACAACTCCTGTACTGCTTGCACTAGCAGTACCTTGTAAATACTCTGTTTTTAGATGTTTCTGCACCGAACAAGGGGTGTGTCAATATTTAGATAGGTGGTCAAATAATCTGTCAGTCATTGATAGGGGTTCAGTGTAATTTATGTCAAATGTGAGCCAAACTATTAATTCTTGCTTCAATTGTTACTCTTTCATAAAGCAATTATGCCTTGCATACTACTGTTGCCAAGGATAAGAAGCAGGTTAGGAATCCTAGACACAGGGAAGAACAACCTTCTGAGTGTTTCATTGAATGAGTTAAACCTCAAAAGAGGAGCAGTTCAGCCTCCTAACACACTTCTGTCCTCTATATAAATATGAACAAAAGGCCCTGAGGGGTGGATTGTGTTACACACTCACTTTATGGGGTCTAATAAAGAGGAAAAGAGAGCAGCATCCTGTTAGAATATCAGCTACTGAAACTGAACCCAGTATGCCCTTTTTGTGAATGGAGAGGACAAGGCCGTCCAGGGTGGTGTCTGCTCTCTGTGTGTAGTAGAGATGGTTTTATGAATGGGAGGGAGGAGGCCCTCCAACAGATAATGGTTTAGGTGGATAGGGTGACGTCTGCTGGGATGGGGGTGTGATGACTGCCTGTCTACTTCCTCTGCCACTAATCCAGGCACATTAGCAGAGCACGTCACACTATTTATAGCTAATGGCCAGGATGTGAATAGACTGTCCAGTCTCACCTTTCATACAGATGGTGTAATTTTAGTCCACTTTTTCCCTCCCTCCCCCTCCCTCCCTCCCTCCCTCCCTCCCTCCCTCCCTCCCTCCCTCCCTACCTCCCTCCCTCCCTCCCTCCCTCCCTCTCTTTTCTGAATCTCACTCTCTCATTTGTGGATGTAATCTATGACACAGATCGAGAGGCCGAGGCAGGAGGAAGGAGCACTGTAGCGGAGAGGGGCTTTTGTGTCTTTATCCAAAAGAAGTTGATCAATGTAAATAAATAAACATTTATTAGACTGTTCCATTTGGGTGAAATTGACCCCAACTGAAAACACATACAGGTGTTTGTAAGAATGCATGTAGAAACATGGAGGCCTGTGAACACCCCCCACTTACTACCCACTGTGTCTGATGTGAGTGATGCAGGGCTTTCAACAGATCTTACAGTCCATAAAATTGCCCCCAAAACCGGTGTGATCTGAACCGCAGTATCTTCACCCGACGCTGCCGCACGGTGTGGGTTGCCAAGCCGCAGCGAATAGAGGGGTAGCTAATATCTGAGACCACCTTAATTAACTGGCCTGATATTTATTGTATCGTTGGGATTTTATGCACCCCCGTTTCTGTCTACACAGCATCCGGTGGACGCACGCCTCTACCTTGGAACATCCCCACTTGGGTGCATCTGGCACGGATTAATGAAAACACTTCAGAGGAACTTCAGGGTCTTAAACCTCCTAATCAGACACACAAGGATGCATGCGCACGCACGCACACACGTACACACACACACACACACACGTGCACATGCACGCGTATGAAAAGCCAACAATCCCATTTGCTAATATTGACATGGGTGTCCCCGCTCAATCCTGTTACAAGGATTATAGTCTATATAGATCCCATTTCATTAGGCTAAAACACACACCCCCGTTGGCTCAGTTGGGCTGCCTCGAGGCCCCCTGCTCTTAGCCCGTTGGCTCGGCTGATTACGAGGGGGAACTCTGTAAATTGTTTTAATGTGGATCACTGTAGGCGGTGGAGAGTGCATCCCAATCGATACATACAAGTAACTGACTTTGGCCACACAGGTGGCGATGGGCTCCAGCTACAGTACTGTGCCAGGGGTCTTTCCAATACCCAGGTTGCATTGCTAGGGGATACGATTACACAAAACTCTTAAAGTGTCCTTCATATGTCCTGAATGACTGCTTAGTGGTATGGCTACCTCTTTTTTTCCTGTCCATGTGAAGAAGAGTGGAGGTGGTCAGGTATCTTCTTTTAAAGACATCATTACATTTTAACGACATTCACTGCTCCCCCCAGATTACGCATCGATTCCTAATATGAAAAAGCTCATTGCATAAACAGAAACAGCAACACAAAAATCCAGTGAACCTTTATATAAATCCTTTAATTGAATATCTAGTGTTGGTGGTTGGAGGTTCTCTTTTTAATTGAATCCCTGGCCTGCTGTGTGATTTGCATGCGGCGGAGTGGGGCCCTGTCCCAGATAAAGTGCCATTGATCCTTATTAAAGCTCACCTCTGGGTTTGCCCGCCGCCGCCTAACAGAGAAAATTAAATTTGTTCATGGTGCATACACTTACTGCCTGCATGGCAGGGCTGAGAGAGAAAGAAAGAGAGTGAAAGGCAGAGAGACAGACATACAGAGAGAGAGAGAGAGAGAGAGAGAGAGAGAGAGAGAGAGAGATGGGGGGATGGGGGAGAGAAATATCATGAAAGTTAATTTGCTAAATTATTTTTCCCAGGAAATTTTGCATAAAGTAATTGTTGGTGTGACCATTCATTCTGTATGTACAAACAAACAGCCTAGCCCAGTGGAAGCTACTGTATATCAGGGGTTGGGAGACCAAGAATGTCCTTGACTCAGAGCAAGAAAGGGGGGCAGACAAATTGGATGCTAAATGGCAAACATGTGAGCCCCAATGCGTAATCACTGTATTTTCCTTGTTTTTTTTTGTATGGTAACTAAGAGGACTACTTTACTGCATGCAATTCATATTCACCCAGTAAACATAGTTTAGTGTGACAGTTTGTATTGCTCTTTCTCTGCTCCCCTCACTTATATTTAATGGCATTTTACCCTCTAGGCTTCTCCACCTGGGGTTTTATGTTGGGGTTTTTCAATCTTGAGAAAAACAAAGACAATGTTAATGTTTCAAGTCTCAATATCTATCAAGATCTACTCATGTGTTGAAAACCGACTTGCTGTCAAAATGTCAACATTAAACAGCCTCCATTCTATCCTCTTTTTCTGTAGTATGTACTTTAGCCCCAGGAGAATAGCATCTTCTGTGAAGTGCAGATATTTCTTATTTTACCCAATCCTAAACATAGAACCACTTGTTAGCAATGGGACTGCTTGCTCTCCCACTGAGCGAGGAGGAGAGGAGGAGAGGGAACAGTGTTGATTAGATATTATCTGCCTGGATTAGGCCAATGATATCATGTGAGATCGATCCCCTGATTGCTGGCTATTGATCAGTGTTTCCGTTTGTTTGGAAGAGGGCATTAGCCACTCACTGCGTTCCTATTGGATTCTCTGTTGTCTGAGGAAGATGCAGCAGAGAGCTGGGTAGTTCCATCACGCCTTATCAATACAGCCCGACATGCACATCAATGAAGGAACATCGTCCTGCTCGCCCCCTACCATGTGTCCCTTTGTGTGTGTGTGTGTGTGATTGTGTGGGTGTGTGTGTGTGTGTGTGTGTGTGCTTGCATGTGTGTTTCAGTGCATGTTGGCTCATATCAGCAATGGCCTCTATCAGATAGTGTGTCTGTAGTGTCAGTGATTCCTGGTCTTTGTCTGTGGCTACCTCGCTGACTGTTATTACCATGGTGGGCCTCCCTCTCACAAGCACTCGTACACAGACTGAGTTAAATCAATGGGGATTAACCTGTAACCCCATCCACATACTTATACCTTAGCCACCGGCTCTCTCCCTGATATTTCATCAGTTTCCAGCTCAAACCCTGAGACTTACTCAATAAGATGGAGCACGCTAATTAATTTCAAACATATCCACACTCAAAGGAAGGGAGGAAGGTAGAGAGAGAGGATGAGGGGAGTGAGGGAAGAGGGAGAGAATAAATGGATCAGTGTATGATCATGCACTGGGAGAGATACAGTGGGGCAAAAAAGTATTTAGTCAGCCACCAATTGTGCAAGTTCTCCCACTTAAAAAGATGAGAGAGGCCTGTAATTTTCATCATAGGTACACGTCAACTATGACAGACAAATTGAGAAAAAAAAATCCAGAAAATCCCATTGTAGGATTTTTAATGAATTTATTTGCAAATTATGGTGGAAAATAAGTATTTGGTCACCTACAAACAAGCAAGATTTCTGGCTCTCACAGACCTGTAACTTCTTCTTTAAGAGGCTCCTCTGTCCTCCACTCGTTACCTGTATTAATGGCACCTGTTTGAACTTGTTATCAGTATAAAAGACACCTGTCCACAACCTCAAACAGTCACACTCCAAACTTCACAATGGCCAAGACCAAAGAGCTTTCAAAGGACACCAAAAACAAAATTGTAGACCTGCACCAGGCTGGGAAGACTGAATCTGCAACAGGTAAGCAGCTTGGTTTGAAGAAATCAACTGTGGGAGCAATTATTAGGAAATGGAAGACATACAAGACCACTGATAATCTCCCTCGATCTGGGGCTCCATGCAAGATCTCACCCCGTGGGGTCAAAATGATCACAAGAACGGTGAGCAAAAATCCCAGAACCACACGGGGGGACCTAGTGAATGACCTGCTGAGAGCTGGGACCAAAGTAACAAAGCCAACCATCAGTAACACACTACGCCGCCAGGGACTCAAATCCTGTAGTGCGAGACGTGTCCCCCTGCTTAAGCCAGTACATGTCCAGGCCCGTCTGAAGTGCATTTGGATGATCCAGAAGAGGATTGGGAGAATGTCATATGGTCAGATGAAACCAAAATATAACTTTTTGGTAAAAACTCAACTCGTCATGTTTGGAGGACAAAGAATGCTGAGTTGCATCCAAAGAACACCATACCTACTGTGAAGCATGGGGTTGGAAACATCATGCTTTGGGTCTGTTTTTCTGCAAAGGGACCAGGACGACTGATCCGTGTAAAGGAAAGAATGAATGGGGCCATGTATCGTGAGATTTTGAGTGAAACCCTCCTTCCATCAGCAAGGGCATTGAAGATGAAACGTGGCTGGGTCTTTCAGCATGACAATGATCCCAAACACACCGCCCGGGCAACGAAGGAGTGGCTTCGTAAGAAGCATTTCAAGGTCCTGGAGTGGCCTGGCCAGTCTCCAGATCTCAACCCCATAGAAAATCTTTGGAGGGAGTTGAAAGTCTGTGTTGCCCAGCGACAGCCCCAAAACATCACTGCTCTAGAGGAGATCTGCATGGAGGAATGGGCCAAAATACCAGCAACAGTGTGTGAAAACCTTGTGAAGACTTACAGAAAACGTTTGACCTGTGTCATTGCCAACAAAGGGTATATAACAAAGTATTGAGAAACTTTTGTTATTGACCAAATACTTATTTTCCACCATCATATGCCAATAAATTCATTAAAAATCCTACAATGTGATTTTCTGGAATTTTTTTTCTAATTTTGTCTGTCATAGTTGACGTGTACCTATGATGAAAATGACAGGCCTCTCTCATCTTTTTAAGTGGGAGAACTTGCACAATTGGTGGCTGACTAAATACTTTTTTCCCCCACTGTATAAGGGTGTTTTGGGTGAATTATGTTTTGTACAGTTTTGTGCCACATCACCGTGCTAGCTGTATGATTGCCTTGGGGTCATCATACACTGTGTTTTCTCTTTATTTGACTTATAAGGACAGTCTTTTTTACTGTGTGGGTTGTAAGGAGAGTATTCTATCCCTGTGGGCTGTCTGTGTTAATCCCAACACAGTAATGACAATTCAGCACATACTTTCAACAGTATTGACACAGAGAGAGAGATGTCCTTTCCTCTGGGCATGCTCCTCCTGCCTGTGTGTGTGTGTGTGTGTGTGTGTGTGTGTGTGCGCACTTGCTCATGTGTTCACCTGTGTGCGCGAGCATGTGTGTGTCTATGCGAGATTGTGTGTGTATTTAGCTCTATGACTAGGTCAGTATGTGGCAATATTCTCTGAATATCATATTCCTTTTTTTACAAACACGCCATCCTAAACGTTGATTGACTGACTTAATTTTGCCTTTCAAAACCCTGCAGTAAGATACCAAATGCTTCTAGCGAAAGCGCCCATTTAACCAATAAGCGACTGGGAATGTGACGGCTGGTTGAGCAGGCTAGAGGTGAGGGGAACAGTCCATTTCAGCCCCGTGTGAAGTGGTCTCAGCCGAGGTAAAGGTAATGCTATTACTAGAGAGCACAAAACGGTTTACATAGTACCATTTGTAATTGCGCTCGGGCAGGCATGGCAGACTGACTTTTATGGCGCTATATATACAGCGAGCCCACCTGCAAATAGCTCTGTGCATGTGACCTTTGAGCCCCCAGAGCACTCAGGTAATAAAAAGTCAAAAGCGCTAGCGTAGCCGCGGGGAAATGCATGTCGTACAAACATTAGCATAAGGGAATTGTCTGTCTGACATACAAACAAGTGTTGAGACATGGGGGCTGAGGTGTAATATCCTGGCCTGGGAGACCGGCTGGGTGGGTTTGGGGTCCTAAGTTGTTAATGTAGGTGTTTAATGAGAGATAGGGATAGAGTAAACAGAGTACTCTGTGTACAGACATAACTCAGGTGTCCTACAGTAGAGCAGTGGTTCCCAACTCCAGTCCTCCAGTACCCCCAACAGCACACATTTTTGTTGTAGAACCGGTCATGATTCAACTCATTGAGGGCCTGATGATTAGTTGACAAGTTTAATCAGGTGTGCTTGTCCGGGGCTTCAATAAAAATGAACTGTTGGGGGTATTTGAGGACCGGAGCTGTGAACCACTGTCCTAGATTCTTGGCTCTAGGAGTTTATAATGTACAAATGTCAAAGACCCCCCTAACAAAGACCAAGGTACTCTTGGCCAGGTCTAATTTCCAGTGGACACCACTTCTCCAGTAAGAATGCTCATTTTCGTTCGCCGTTTGAAAATATTGTCTCCTTTTTGTCTCTGCATGGTAGCTTGTGGAATACCCTGGCGTCCTCTCATGCCTTTCCATCAGCCTCTTAACCACATTCTCCCATGCTTTCTCTGTTTGATCCAATTCATTTACTGAAACCCAATGAGATTTGATCACTTTTTAATCTTCCCAAGTCTAGGCTTGGTTTGAAACGTGACGGCCTTGCCGTTCTACAATTTGCCATGCTTGTCGCCAAAAGGCTCTTACATATGTCATCCACTTTACACTTTATACATCTGATGTGTCTAAAACTGGAGATATGCTTCATACAGGTCAAACCTGAATCTGTCTAGTGTGTGACAGTGTGTCCCTGTTTCCTTGTCTCCAACACCCAATGTCACTGCGATGTCACCTTGGGACTTTTCAGAGTCCTTCATAGAGGACGATCCACACTCTTTCTGTCCAAGTCTTTCATTCTTCCTTTTTCTTCTTCTCCACTGACCCTGTCTCCAATAATGCGTGTATTGAGCCTACATGTGAAGAATAGCTGGATTACTGACTGCCACCATTGATTCAGCTCTGTCTTTGCCGATGCTAAGACAAAGTGCGAATAGATGTTGTAAATCAAAATGATGCGCTTTGAATGAGCATCAGTTTTCAATTGTGTAGGGGATTAATGATTTGTTAATACCATTGATTCCTCGCTGATTTCCTCTGCTGTAAAAAAAAGCCTTGTCTCTACAGTGGAGGGTTAGCTGGCTGTGTGGTATAACCTCCATGTAGCCTTGACTGGTGGTGATGTCACTGACCGCTTTGCATGTGTAGGATAAAGGACATCTAGACCAATGGTGCTCAATGGTTGTTGTGGACAGACACCATGTCATGTGTGGTGTAAACATGTGAATGTTTCCATCACCTACACTACCTCGGTAGAAGAAAATGAGACCACCACCTACAGAATGAACCTCAACACAACCACTGATCAGGGTCAGCTATTTCCCCATCCACCTATGGTTACGGTTAGAATACTCATTAGTTAATCTGGTCCAAGATCTGTGGTTAGGAGATACTTATACCTGGATCATACAGCCGAAGGGCCCCTTCTCTCCCTCTGGGGCAGATTCAATATGTCGATAGCCCCACCTGGCACAGGGCTGGCTGCAGTTGGCTGACAGAATAGGAGATATTAGGCTTCCCTAATGAAGGCAAATAGTGGAAATGTGTTCCATCAAAAGCCATTAACCCTAATTAAGCTATTTTCATGCTCGGCTGCCTCGCTTTCATCTGCATGCTCATACCATATGTGTTTCAAAAAGAGAGAGGGAGCGAGGAAAAATAAAACGTTTCATCTCTCCAAAAGGAGATCAAGATGTTTTGTAAGAAAGATGGCTAAGCACTAGGCCCTAATGTCCCCTACCCCTCCTGCTCCTGAGTCACTCTGCCTCTCTCTGTGTCTCTCTATCCCCCTGTGTTGAGTGACCCCTCTCTGGCTCCGAGTCCTAATGGTCCCAGGCTAACAGATGACTGATTGTGTTCCTCTAGTCTGTGTGGCCCCCACATTAAAGCTGTCTCTGGGGCCCGGAGAGCCACTGTTGTTGTTCACTAATCCTCCATCATACAGACACACTGTGGGGTGTCTTCCTTTTAGCCACAGACTGAAAACACCCACAGTCCTCCACATAGGGACAAGCGACGTCCCAACATGTTGGCGTTCATTCTTCTACCCTGCCTTTCTTGCTCGATCTGCTGGGTAGTGGAGAGGATCAAAGTGTGGTGGCCGCCGGCAGATTAAGCAGCGCTATTGGGTTTGCTTTTGAAAATGGTCCTTGCAATCCGGAATACTTGGGACGTCCCAACTCTGACGCTACCCCATTGAAGTTAATGGTTTAAGGTAAGGGTTAAGGTTAGGGTTAGGTAAGGGACACAGTTAAGGTTAGGGTAAGGGTAGGGGTAAAGGTTAGGGTTTAGGGTAGGGACGTCCCAAGCATTCCGGATAGCACTAACCTTTTTCAAATTAGAGGGGGGCAACTTCATCAAAAGTTTAGATACTGAGTACACATTCAGAACTCAACTGGGATTTAGATTACTCTGCTGCCTCTGTCTCTCTCCTGCTCTCTCTCTCTCGCTCTCGCTCACTTTCTCTCACTGCTTTCTCAATTTCCTTACCCCCTGCCGTGACAAACCTTCAGCCCCTCTCTCTCTCTCTCTCTCTCTCTCTCTCTCTCTCTCTCTCTCTCTCTCTCTCTCTCTCTCTCTCTCTCACTCTCTCTCTCTCATTCTCTCTCTGTTCTTGGGTCTAATCCTCTTTTCCTAGGCTTTACCTTGAACAGTGAAGGCTTCTTTCTGTGGTCATAAATCCAATGTCAGTTCAACGTTATAAAAGTTTACCCACAATGCCTCATTCTTGTGAAAAGTGATTTAGAACAAACTATAAAACTACTTCAGGGCAAACTTTGAACTCTCGCTTCAAGAACCAACAGACTTAATTTAAATATATTTTAAGCGCATTGGCTCCATGACAAAAAAATATTGTATCATTAATAGAAAATAAATAAAGTTTGTTCTTTCTTACACCTGGCTGGCGGTGATGTCTGTGCTCATAGCTCTTATTACATCCTCTCTTTTGATGAAGGCTGCGTTTTCTCCCCTCTCTCTCTGCGTGGAGCGCCGAGACACTTGATTAATCACGTTTGGGGAGGTGAGATTCGGAATGAAAGAGAGCCCTGTCAGGAGTTTTTCTTTTTCAAAGTCTGATTGTTTTGTTCGCCGCTCCCTCTCTCCCTCCAAACCAGGAGTGAGCCTCTTTTAAGTAACCCATGCACCAGTTAAAACAGCAGCGGGTAAAGAAGTTGCCCCCGTGTTATGGGATTACAACTTTCTCTTTTGCCCCCTTCTTAGCTAGACTTTTATTTTCATGTCTGTCCTATGGTTAGGAGATCAAAGCCTATTTAGATTTGAGAGCCTTTGAATCGTGGAAAGAGGTTTAATTGAAATAAAAAATGGGATAGAGCTCGAGTTTAATACGCTCTACTCATGTCTCATAACTTCTGTTGGCTGCGCTGCATGACTTCTCTCTCTCACTAGCGGCTTATAACATGAAGTTAAAGTTCATCTCCTCTCTTTATTTGCTTTCTCGTGGTATTATTCTTTGACAATACTTTATCAGTTTTGAACCAAAATAGAGCAGGCCAGGTTACATAAAGTTTCTTAATTGAGTTGCACATTATCTGGCATATTTACCCCATCTTGAAATATGTGCTTTACAAGGGTAACTGAAATAGCTGTGAAACAATAAAGCTACTATTCAGTACACTGTATTACATACCCTTCAACTCCAACACTCACCCGGCCATGCACCCTGCAGCCCACCTTCCTGCCCCATTGCACCTGGGCAGGCCAGTGTGTGTGCATATGTGTGTGTGTGGCAACCAACATCCAGAGCTCTAGCTACACAGGGAGAGCAGAGAGCAGGTCTAGCAGGCCGAGGGGAGCCGGGTGAGGGGAGCAGCGAGGGGAAGCGTGCCCTGGCTGAGGTTTCACCTCCACTGGAGCACATCACTGCTACACAGGCTGCCTGAGTACAGCCCTGCCCAAACCACAGGCACTGTGGAACAGACTCACACTGCTCTAGAACAGACAGGCTCTGTGTGTTGTATGTCAGGCATGCTTGATGATCTGAAGAGTTATGAAGTGTTTGATTACACTTGGTTTCCTGGTTGTACACATTCTTTACAAGGTATACTGCATAATGCTGTTGATCCACTGTAAGGTAGCCATATTTCAGGACACACCCAGCAAGAACCCTCCCTTTTGTATTTTTACTTTGTAGCACTGCAAGTCAGTCTAAGGGGTTAAACACACCATGCTCACGTGGATGGGCTCAACTAAACCCTAAAACACAAAGGGTGTCTGTGTTGAAGAGGAGCTGGGTTAGTGGGTGACTCAGTGTTTAGGTTACAGCCTGTTGTAGTTGGATAGTTGTGCCAGGGCTGTGGTGGTGCCACGGGACCAGGGCCAGGGCCAGGGCCAGGGCTAGACCAAGTCGAGCCAGGACTTGCTTCTCTCTCTGGGCTGCAAGAGAGAGCTTTGAGGGGGTGAGGGATGTGTAGCTGTCATATTACAACTGTTCACTCACTCACTTATCTTACCACTCTCTCCGGGGCGCCCCTGTTTGTCTACGCTACCGCTACGGTTCAGCAGAGAGAGCAGCAGGGAGACGAGAGGTTCGATGTGCACTCCTGTCAAACACACACTCCTCCACTGATCCTGTAAACCAGGGGTAGGCAACTAGATTGAGCCGTGGGCCGATTTTCGTCTGAGTGGATGGTTGGGGGGCCGGAACATAATTATAATAATTTGTACACTGCAAATTGACTACAACTGATCCCAAAAAGAGGTTGTATTTGAAAATAACAATAATTTCATACCTTGATTACATTGAGATACGATCACATAGGTCACAATTTTTGTTTGTGGGAATACTTGGGAGCAGACTTCCAGGTGAATTCCAGGTGATTTTACAGTATTTTTGAAAAACAAATAACTCTGTTGAAGACCCCTGCTGTAAAAAGTCCTCTCACACACACATGAATAGGAACAGGAACACACACAGCAGTACTGGGTCTACTCTGCATACTCTCACTGCTACAGGCACAGCGGCTAGAGCTGAGCTGCAGGTTACCTGCTATGGTTTCATTTATTATCTTCTAATTAATACATTTAAGTCATATTAAGAGCCCTGATTACGGTGGCATGAATCGTTATAGTTGGATAACATTTGTAAATTAATACTTGAATATTCCACGGTAGTTAGTAGGTTAATAAGGACAGTCTTTGAGGTTCGAGGTGATTGCACTTCAATGTGATTTTTCTGCTGACGGCGCTGAAACTCAATCAGAACGCTTACTTCTGAAGCAAGGGCTTCTGTTGAGAGGAACAGTGCAGCTCCTCACCAATAGAGGGCATTGTTGTTTAACTGCAGGCCAGGGCTCAGGTTCTTTGTTTGTTAAGGTATGCATGAATGTTGTTGTTTTTGTATCCATTTTTCTCTCTCTCCCTCTCCCTCTCTCTCTCTCTCTCTCTCTCTCTCTCTCTCTCTCTCTCTCTCTCTCTCTCTCTCTCTCTCTCTCTCTCTCTCTCTCTCTCTCTCTCTCTCTCTCTCTCTCTCTCTCTCTCTCTCTCTCTCTCTCTCTCTCTCTCTCTCTCTCTCTCTCTCTCTCCCTCCTTCTCTCCACTTTTCCTCTCCATCTCTCCCTCCCTCTCTCTCTCTCTCTCTCTCTCTCTCTCTCTCCCTCTCATTCATTCTCTCTCTCTTTCTCTCTCTCTCTCTCGCTCTCTCTCTCTCTCTCTCTCTCTCTCTCTCTCTCTCTCTCTCTCTCTCTCCCTCTCATTCTCTCTCCCCCCTCTCTCTCTCTCTCTCTAACCCCCTCCCTCTCCCTCTCCCTCTCCCTCTCCCTCTCCCTCTCCCTCTCCCTCTCTCTCGCTCTCTCTCTCTCACTCTCTCCCTCTCATTCCCCCCTCTCTCTCTCTCTCTCTCTCTCTCTCTCTCTCTCTCTCTCTCTCTCTCTCTCTCTCTCTCTCTCTCTCTCTCTCTCTCTCTCTCTCTCACCATCTCTCTCACCAATTAAATTCAATTAATTTCAATAGACTTTATTGACATGGCAAGTTAAATTACTTACATCGTCAAAGTATACATATAACAAAAATGGTGGGACCAACAGCAATAATAATAGTAGTAGTGGAAATGGGATTACCATTAACAGCAACTACAACAATATTAATGAGAATAACAATACATTAAAGCAATAGTAGTCGACCAGTCTCAACATGACTGAGAGGACACATGACATGGTATGAAAGTCAAAACAAAACAGGAAATATTATTGACATTACATTACACTTTTCACTGGCTGTCCCTCAGGTTGTGGCAGGAGGACACATATTTGGCTGCCAAAATTGCACATTTTGGCTTTTCACCCAATAAATATTTGATTTTTTCTTCCTCTTTTATTGTTTAAAATTCTTTGTACTGAATGATAATTTTGGGAAAGAAAGATTCTCTTAGGTCTGAGTATTTGTCACAGTGTAATAGGCAATGCAGCTCTGTCTCTACCTCTCCCCGTGGGCAGAGTGAGCACAGCCTAGTCTGTACCTAGTCATTGTTTTCCTCAGTTTTCTATCAGTCACGGTGGTCAGATAGTCTGCCACCATGTACTGTCTGTTTAGAGCCAAATAGCATTGAAGTTTACTTACATTTTTTGTGGTATCTTTCCAATAGGTGATATATTTTTATTTTTGCTTTGTGATGATTTGGTTGGGCCAGATTTTCTGAGTGTTGTCCTGAGGCTCTATGAGGTTGGTTTTGGTTAGTGAACTGAGCCTCAGAACCAGCTGGCTGAGTGACTCTTCTCTTGTTTCATCTCTTGACATAATAGAGCTGTGTGTTGGAATGTTTTTCTATTCGAATAAGGAGGGAGTATTGGCCGAATTCTGCTCTACATGCGTTACAGTCTTGCAAAACTCTGCATGCAGTATTTTGATTGGATGTTTGTCCCATTTGGTAAATTCAGTATTAGAGAGCGGACCCCAAACTTCGCTACCATATAGAGCAATTGGTTCTATAACTGATTGGAACATTTTGAGCCAGATTCTAATTGGAATTTCGATTTTAATATTCCTTTTAATGGCATAGAATGCTCTTCTTGCTCTCAGGTCATTCACAGCCATCTAAAAGCTATTTGTGTTGCTGATATTTAGTCCTAGATACGTGTACTTTTTGGTGTGTTCTAATAGAACTGTGTCCAAATAGAATTTATATTTGTCATCCTGATTTCCGGACCTTTTTTGGAATATCATTATATTAGTTTATTTTAGATTAATGAACCTGTGCAGATGATCTAGATGCTGCTGTAACCCCTCCTTAGTGGGAGACAGTAGCACCAGGTCATCTGCGTACAGCAGACACTTGATTTCAGTGTTGTGTAGGGTGAGCCCAGGTGCTGCTGATTCTTCTAATGTTTTTGCCAATTCATTAATGTAGATGTTAAAGAGTGTTGGACTTATTGGGCAGCCCTGTTTCACTCCACGTCCCTGAGAGAAGAAGTCTGTTTGCTTGTTGCCGATTTTAACCGCACATTTGTTTTTAGTGTACATTGATTTAATAACATCACTTGTTTTCCCTCCAATACCACTTTCTATTAGTTTGTAAAAAAGACCTTCGTGCCAAATTGAATCAAATGCTTTCTTGAAGTCTACAAAACATGAGTAGATTTTGCCTTTGTTTTGGTTTACTTGTTTGTGAATTAGAGTGTGGAGGGTGTAAATGTGGTCTGTTGTACGATCATTTTTTACAAATCCAATCTGGCTTCTGCTTAGGACATTGTGTTCATCAAGGAAATGATGTAGTCTGCTGTTTATGATACTGCAGAGAATTTCCCCCAAGTTGCTGTTAACGCACATTCCTCTGTAATTATTTGGGTCAAATTTGACTCCATTTTTATAAATTGGTGTGATCAATGCTTGGTTCCAAATATCGGAGAAAATACCTGCAGTTAGGATATTGTTGAAGAGTTTGAGTATAGCCAATTTGAATTTGTGGTCTGTATATTTGATCATTTCATTTAAAATACCATCAGCAACACAGGCCTTTTTGGGTTGGAGAGTGCAAAGTTTTTCCAATAATTATTGTTCTGTAATTGGGGTATCCACAGGATTCTGATAGCATCTCTCTGTCTCTCTCTCTCTCTTCCTCTCTCCATCTCCCCCTCTCCCTCTCTCCCCCTCTCTCTCTCTCTCTCTCTCCCTCTCTCCCTCTCTCTCCCTCTCTCCCCCCCTCTCTCTCTCTCTCTCTCTGTCAGAGTGGTGTAGGTGGATGAGTAGGAATCAGGCGCAGGAAACCAGGAGGACTTCAACAGAACTTTACTAAAGTCCAAACACAAAATCAGTCGCCAACCCAACCGGGTGGCGCGAACAATTACGCACGAAAACACAGTGCGGAAACAACAAGAAAAGCGCACACAGTGCGAGCTCTCGAAAATACACAAATAACGAGAGAACAAACTCGTAGAAGCAGGCTGACATAAACAATCACGCATAACACCTGACCCAAACACACGAAACTAAATAAGGGAACAATTAAGACACAAATAAGGGACAGGTGTTATGAACAGACAAAACCAAATGAACATGAAACATAGAACAGTGGCAGCTAGTACTCCGGAGACGACGACCGCCGAAGCCTGCCCGAACAAGGAAGAGGAGCAGCCTCGGCCGAAACCGTGACACTCTCTCTCTCTCTCTCTCTCTCTCACTCTCTCTCTCTCTCTCTCTCTCTCTCTCACTCTCTCTCTCCATCTCTCTCCCCCTCTCTCCCTCTTTCTCTCTCTCTCCCTTTCTCTCTCTCTCCCTCTCCCACTCTCTCCCTCTCTCCATCTCTCCCTCTTTCTCTCTCCCTTTCTCTTTTCCATTCAGGCCGTCTGAATTTGAGTGTTCCTCTTGCATACCAATATGAGCATCAATCTATCAATGTTAAATTCTACGAGACTCTGTGTTGGGAGTGCAACTACTCCGGGAAGCCCTCCATCTTTTGTTTTCCTCCAGCTCTTAAAATTAGTGCATATTATGTATTATATGAGATGCAAATTAAAAGGATACATTTCATCAAGCCACTGCCAATTCGACTCCAAAGGGAATTTCAAGGAATACTGTTTTCCTTTTTCCTATTCCCAGGGAGTTATTTTGCTAAAATATGTAAATAAAATGAACTCTCTCGCATTCTGCCGCAACCATTATTGCAGTGATATATTATTGTAATTTAGCTGCAGAAGTGAATTGTACTATATTGGCTATGGGACTGTAACAGAAAAAGAGGGTTTCTGTGTAAAATATACATAAACAGAATGAAACCCAGGTGTCTCTTGCTCTGGCCTCATGAGTACTGAACTGAACACTATCATATTGGTACCGTATGTTATAGTATCTTATCACGCACTCCTCTCTACGCCTCTCCCTGAATGGTGATGTACCAATCTGATCATAGATCAGTTAATCTGAGCCTGACGTCAAGGTAATCCTCAAATTGTTAGTCATGGCAGTACTGGGGTCAGATCAGCTCAGAGGATGAGTGTTTCTACCTACGGTCAGTAAGCCTGATATGTGTGAGTTAGCCTGAGGTACTTATTGTACTGTGATACCCTCACTAAGCCAGAGCCATTTGACCTGGGCCAGATATCTGGGGCCTTTCATGGAAGTATAGGAGCATACTGACCTGTGTCTTAAACTGTCATCATATATGAGAAATGATGCCATAATATCATAATAAAAGCTATCTGATGTGTTCAATATGCCAATTAATCTGGTCTCAGCTCTTGAGTGAAACTCTTTAGGGGAATTTAAGTGAAACCCTTTAGGGGGAAATTCAAGTGCGTAACGACAGTGCATTCGAAAAGTATTCAGACCCCTTCACTTTTTCCACATTTTGTTACGTTACAGCCTTATTCTAAAATGGATTAAAAAATATATATATCCTCATCAATATACACACAATGTTATGATGGCGCCTGAAGGGATGGCTGCCGTTTTATGGACTCTTAACGAACCGTGCTATTTTGTGTGTTTTTTCGCATTGTTTGTAACTTATTTTGTACATAATGTTGCTGCCACCGTCTCTTATGACCGAAAATAGCTTCTGGACATTAAAACAGAGATTACTCACCTTTTATGAGTCAGACGAGAGGGATTTGCTCCAGACACCCGATAGGGCCCTCATCCCCGTCATTCGCAGAAGAAAGAAAAGGAGATATCGCGGAAGGAGATCGGGGTGCTTGGTAAGGAGCCGGCGACGAGTGGCTAATCTGCCTTTGCCATCAATACTATTGGCCAACTGACAATCGCTTGATAATAAAATGGATGACCTACAGGCACGAATATCCTACCAACGGGACATTAAAAACTGCAATATCTTAAGTTTCACAGAGTTGTGGCTGAACATTCACACGAATAACATACAGCTGGCGGGTTATACACTGTATCGGCAGGATAGAACAGCAGCCTCTGGTAAGACAAGGGGTGGCGGTCTATGTATATTTGCAAACAACAGCTGGTGCACAATATCTAAGGAAGTCTCAAGGTTTTGCTCGCCTGAGGTAGAGTAAGGGGTGTCGGTCTATGTATATTTGTAAACAACAGCTGGTGCACGATATCTAAGGAAGCCTCGAGGTTTTGCTCGCCTGAGGTAGAGTATCTCATGATAACCTGCAGACCACACTATCTACCAAGAGAGTTTTCATCTATATTCTTCGTAGCTGTCTATTTACCACCACAAACCGATGCTGGCACTAAGACCGCACTCAATTAACTGTATACGGCCATAAGCAAACAGGAAAACGCTCATCCAGAGGCGGCGCTCCTAGTGGCCGTGGACTTTAATGCAGGGAAACTTAAATCCGATTTACCTCATTTCTACCAGCATGTTAAATGTGCAACCAGAGGGAAAAAAACTCTAGACCACTTTTACTCCACACACAGAGACGCGTACAAAGCTCGCCCTTGCCCTCCATTTGGAAAATCTGACCATAATTCTATCCTCCTGATTCCTGCTTACAAGCAAAAACTAAAGCAGGAAGCACCAGTGACTCGGTCAATAAAAAAGTGGTCAGATGACGCAGATGCTAAGCTACAGGAATGTTATGCTTGCACAGACTGGAATATGTTCCGGGATTCTTCCGATGGCATTGAGGAGTATACCACTTCAGTCACTGGCTTAATCAATAAGTGCATCGATGACGTCGTCCCCACAGTGACCGTACGTATATACCCCAACCAGAAGCCATGGATTACAGGCAACATCCGCACTGAGCTAAAGGGTAGAGCTGCCGCTTTCAAGGAGCGGGACTCTAACCCGGAAGCTTACAATAAATCCCGCTATGCCCTCCGACGAACCGTCCAACAGGCAAATCGTCAATACAGGACTAAGATCGAATCGTACTACACCGGCTCCGACGCTCGTCAGATGTGGCAGGGCTTGCAAACTATTACAGACTACAAAGGGAAGCACAGCCACGAGCTGACCAGTGACACAAGCCTACCAGACGAGCTAAATTACTTCTATGCTCACTTCGAGGCAAGTAACACTGAAACATGCATGAGAGCATCAACAGTTCCAGATGACTGTGTGATCACGCTCTCCATAGCCGATGTGAGTAAGACCTTTCAACAGGTCAACATTCACAAGGCCGCAGGGCCAGACGGATTACCAGGATTTGTACTCCGAGCACGCGCTGACCAACTGGCAAGTGTCTTCACTGACATTTTCAACCTCTCCCTGTCTGAGGCTGTAATACCAACATGTTTCAAGCAGACCACCATAGTCCCTGTGCCCAAGAACACTAAGGTAACCTGCCTAAATTACTACCGACCCGTAGCACTCACGTCTGTAGCCATGAAGTGCTTTGAAAGGCTGGTCATGGCTCACATCAACACGATTATCCCAGAAACCCTAGACCCACTCCAATTTGCATATCGCCCCAACAGATCCACAGATGATGCAATCTCTATTGCGCTCCACATTGCCCTTTCACACCTGGACAAACACCTATGTGAGAATGCTATTCATTGACTACAGCTCAGCATTCAACACCATAGTGCCCTCAAAGCTCATCACTAAGCTAAGGACCCTGGGACTAAACACTTCCCTCTGCAACTGGATCCTGGACTTTCTGACAGGCCGCCCCCAGGTGGTAAGGGTAGGTAACAACACATCCGCTACGCTGATCATCAACACGGGGGCCCCTCAGGGGTGCGTGCTCAGTCCCCTCCTGTACTCCTTGTTCACTCATGACTGCATGGCAAGGCACGACTCCAACACCATCATTAAGTTTGCCGATGACACAACAGTGGTAGACCTGATCACCGACAACAATGAGACAGCCTATAGGGAGGAGGTCGGAGACCTGGCCGTGTGGTGCCAGGACAACAACCTCTCCCTCAACGTGATCAAGAAAAAGAAGATGATTGTGGACTACAGGAAAAAGAAGAGGACCGAGCACGCCCCCATTCTCATCGACGTGGCTGTAGTGGAACAGGTTGAGAGCTTCAAGTTCCTTGGTGTCCACATCACCAACAAACTAGCATGGTCCAAGCACACCAAGACAGTCGTGAAAAGGGCACGACAAAACCTATTCCCCCTAAGGAGACTGAAAATATTTGGCATAGGTTCTCAGATCCTCAAAAGGTTCTACAGCTGCACCATCGAGAGCATCCTGACTGGTTGCATCACTGCCTGGTATGGCAACTGCTCGGCCTCCGACCGCAAGGCATTACAGAGGGTAGTGCGTACGGCCCAGTACATCTCTGGGGCCAAGCTTCCTGCCATCCAGGACCTCTATATCAGGCGGTGTCAGAGGAAGGCCCTACAAATTGTCAAAGACTCCAGCCACCCTAGTCATAGACTGTTCTCTCTGCTACCGCACGGCAAGCGGTACCGGAGTGCCAAGTCTAGGTCCCAGAGGCTTCTAAACAGCTTCTACCCCCAAGCCATAAGACTCCTGAACATCTAATCAAATGGCTACCTAGACTATTTGCATTGCCCCCCACCCCTCTTTTACGCTGCTGCTACTCTCTGTTTATTATCTATGCATAGTCACTTTAATAACTCTACCTACCTGTACATATTACCCCAATTACCTCGACTAGCCGGTACCGCACATTGACTCGGTACTGGTACCCCCTGTATATAGCCTCGCTATTGTTATTGTTATTTTTACTACTGCTCTTTAGTTATTTGTTACTTTATTTCATATTATTTTATATTGCATTTTTTTGTAATTGTTTTTGTTATTCTTTCTTAGAACTGCATTTTTGGTTAAGGGCTTGTAAGTAAGCATTTCACTGTAAGGTCTACACCTGTTGTATTCGGCGCATGTGACAAATAAAATGTGATTTGATTTGATATCCCATAATGACAAAGCGAAACAGGTTTTTAGAAAATACCTTATTTACATAAGTATTCAGACCCTTTGCTATGAGACTCGAAATTGAGCTCAGGTGCATCCTGTTTCCATTGATCATCCTTGCAGCCATACTTTCCAAATGCACTCTATGTATCATGCACCCAACATCTTATTCTCTGTCCCTCCTCAACTCAATGTGTCTCTCTGTGTTGTGGGAATGTGTTGGGGAAAGCACATTGTTTTAAAGGTACAGTGCGTTTGGGTCTGAAATCAGAAAGAGAGAAATAACAGAAAAGGAGAAGGAGGACGCCAACTTCCAAATGGTAGTATGGCACCCACCATGCTGCGTACCCCTGATCTTTCTTCCTCATCCCATTCTTCCCCCTCTACCTCCCTCTCCTTATATTCTCTCTCTCTCTCTCTCTCTCTCTCTCTCTCTCTCTCTCTCTCTCTCTCTCTCTCTCTCTCTCTCTCTCTCTCTCTCTCTCTCTCTCTCTCTCTCTCTCTCTCTCTCTCTCTCTCTCTCTCTCTCTCTCTCTCTCTCTCTCTCTCTCTCTCTCTCTCTCTCTCTGTACACAACCAGTTTGACTAAATTGATTCCAGGCATCAGCTTGTAATTTTTCACGTGATATAAAAGAGGATTTTTCTTCTTTTTTCTGCTATTAGGCTCAAAGAGAATTTGCCCCATAGATGCTATTGTTGCTGAATTAATCTGGGGAGGAGTGCGCTTCCTTTGAAACCCCTGAGAGTTTAATTTTTTTCAAATACATATACATGCATATGTACACACACACACACACACATACACACACACACACACACAGGGATAAACCATCTGCCCCGAGAGTCACTTTGACAAAACAAGATCACACTTGTCAGAATAATACGCTTTGCCCCCCTGCTTTCTCCACACAATAGAGCCGCCTTAAAATCTAAATAATGAAATTACATTCAAATGCAGAACAGATCAATTTAACACTGCTCGTGCTACTCAATTTGCACTGCTGCTTTGATGCTACAACAGCTTCATATTTTTTTTCCGCCTCTGGAAAATCGTGGTTGCTCATGAAGTTGTGCTAATTATCTTATATAGAGTATGTCTTTGCCCTTTGGAGACTGTAGTCTGTCTTCACTATATCACTGCTCTTCTGATCTCTGATCGTTCATACTGCTTGAGATTTATTGATCATTTATGATATGTAGAAAACCTGGGAAAAGGGCACACCCATTACCATCAAAAATATATATAATACAATTATTGAGATTGGTGGCTGATTTCAAGGTGAACCAACTTTCTGTTGTTTTCACACTCTCCCACAATCAATTATTGACAAGTGTTTACTTGATAATTCAATAGCAAGATAGAAGAACTATCCTGTGTTTTCTCATCATGATGAATGTCAAATCAATGGTTTCTTTGGGAATCTGTGAATCCCAGTGTTAGCCATTGTTTTTAAGATCAACTCATTGGTCAAAAAGATACAACTAATCCAGCCTAATTTTCACACAATAGATGAGCATTCAATCAAACACATGCCAATGTATTGATTGGGGGCAATTCACAGAAGTAAGGATTTAAATGGCAGCCAATAGTCATTAACAGCATACCTGAAGATGGACAGCTCATTGGTCATAGATTACTAATGGCAGGAAATCCATCCCTTCTTCTTTTGAATTGTCTGTCCATCTGCTTCTCTATCTTTATTTTTCTGTGCATTCATCTCAAATCAAATCAAATCAAATTTTATTTGCCAAATGCGCCAAATACAACAGGTGTAGACATTACCGTGAAATGCTTACTTACAGCCCTTAACCAACAATGCATTTATTTTTAAATTAAAAATTAAAATAAAACAACAACAACAAAAAAGTGTTGCGAAAAAAAGAGCAGAAGTAAAATAAAATAACAGTAGGGAGGCTATATACAGGTGGGTACTGGTGCAGAGTCAATGTGCGGGGGCACCGGCTAGTTGAGGTAGTTGAGGTAGTTGAGGTAATATGTACTTGTGGGTATAGTTAAAGTGACTATGCATAAATAATTAACAGAGTAGCAGCAGCGTAAAAAGATGGGGTGGGGGTGGGGGGGCAGTGCAAATTATAGTCTGGGTAGCCATGATTAGCTGTTCAGGAGTCTTATGGCTTGGGGGTAAAAGCTGTTGAAAAGCCTTTTGGACCTAGACTTGGCGCTCCGGTACCGCTTGCCGTGCGGTAGCAGAGAGAACAGTCTATGACTAGGGTGGCTGGAGTCTTTGACAATTTTGAGGGCCTTCCTCTGACACCGCCTGGTATGGAGGTCCTGGATGGCAGGAAGCTTGGCCCCAGTGATGTACTGGGCCGTACGCACTACCCTAGGTAGTGCCTTGCGGTCGGAGGCTGAGCAGTTGCCATACCAGGCGGTGATGCTACCAGTCAGGATGCTCTCGATGGTGGAGCTGTATAACTTTTTGAGGATCTGAGGACCCATGCCAAATCTTTTCAGTCTCCTGAGGGGGAATAGGCTTTGTCGTAACCACTTCAGGACTGTCTTGGTGTGTTTGGACCATGATAGTTTGTTGGTGATGTGGACACCAAGGAACTTGAAGCTCTCAACCTGTTCCACTACAGCCCCGTCGATGAGAATGGGGGCATGCTCAGTCCTCTCTTTTTCCCTGTAGTCCACAATCATCTCCTTTGTTTTGGTCACGTTGAGGGAGAGGTTGTTATCCTGGCACCACACGGCCAGATCTCTGACCTCCTCCCCATAGGCTGTCTCATCGTTGTCTGTGATCAGGCCTACCACTGTTGTGTCATCGGCAAACTTAATGATGGTGTTGGAGTCGAGCCTGGCCATGCAGTCATGGGTGAACAGGGAGTACAGGAGGGGACTGAGCATGCACCCCTGAGGGGCCCCCATATTGAGGATCAGCGTGGCAGATGTGTTGTTACCTACCCTTAACACCTGGGGGCGGCCCGTCAGGAAGTCCAGGATCCAGTTGCAGAGGGAGGTGTTTAGTCCCAGGATCCTTAGCTTAGTGATGAGCTTTGAGGGCACTATGGTGTTGAACGCTGAGCTGTAGTCAATGAATAGCATTCTCACGTAGGTGTTCCTCTCATCCAGGTGGGAAAGGGCAGTATGGAGTGCAATAGAGATTGCATCATCTGTGGATCTGTTGGGGCGGTATGCAAATTGGAGTGGGTCTAGGGTTTCTGGGATAATGGTGTTGATGTGAGCCATGACCAGCCTTTCAAAGCACTTCATGGCTACAGACGTGAGTGCTACGGGTCGGTAGTCATTTAGGCAGGTTATCTTAGTGTCCTTGGGCACGGGGACTATGGTGGTCGTCTTGAAACATGTTGGTATTACAGACTCAGTCAGGGACATGTTGAAAATGTCAGTGAAGACCCTTTCCAGTTGGTCAGCACATGCTCGGAGTACACCTCCTGGTAATCCGTCTGGCCCTGCGGCCTTGTGAATGTTGACCTGCTTAAAAGTCTTACTCCCATCGGCTACGGAGAGCGTGATCACATAGTCATCCGGAACAGCTGGTGCTCTCATGCATGATTCAGTGTTGCTTGCCTCGAAGCGAGCCTAGAAGTGGTTTAGCTCGTCTGGTAGGCTTGTGTCACTGGGCAGCTCGTGGCTGTGCTTCCCTTTGTAGTCTGTAATAGTTTTCAAGCCCTGCCACATCCAACGAGTGTCAGAGCCGGTGTAGTATGATTCAATCTTAGTCCTGTATTGACTCTTTGCCTGTTTGATGGTTCGTCGGAGGGCATAGCGGGATTTCTTATAAGCGTCCGGGTTAGAGTCCCGCTCCTTGAAAGCGGCAGCTCTACCCTTTAGCTCAATGCGGATTTTGCCTGTAATCCTTGGCTTCTGGTTGCGGTATGTACGTACGGTCACTGTGGGGACGACGTCATCGATGCACTTATTGATGACTGATGTGGTGTACTCCTCAATGCTATCTGAATAATCCCGGAACATGTTCCAGTCTGTGCTAGCAAAACAGTCCTGTAGCTTAGCATCTGCGTCATCTGACCACTTTTTTATTAACCGAGTCACTGGTGCTTCCTGCTTTAGTTTTTGCTTATAAGCAGGAATCAGGAGGATAGAGTTATGGTCAGATTTGCCAAATGTAGGGCGAGGGAGAGCTTTTTATGTGTCTCTGTGTGTGGAGTAAAGGTGGTCTAGAGTTTTTTTTCCTCTGGTTGCACATTTAACATGCTGGTAGAAATTAGGTAGAATGGATTTAAGTTTCCCTACATCTGTGGTCATTTCTATGCTAAATCATGCATTAATTTACTCTTATCATTGAGATTTGATATCCCAGATATGTCCTTATCTTTTTAGTAATTAACCCTGAATTGTCCTCAAAGGGGAAACTCAGAGTGCACTCAACTGAAAAGATGGACAGTACTATTGAAAGTGCTGTTTTCTCAGATAATTTATCTCTCCCTTCCTCTCTCTATTTCTGAATTTTTCTCTCTTTCTAACAAAACATAATATTCTTGTGTCGACCATCTTCTTTTCTTGTTGTCCACTTTATCCATTTGGTTTCATCCAAACCAGAGTTTGCCCACTGACCTTCCTGTACTGTATGTGCAGCGTACCGGCACCTACTCCTTACTATTCTAGCTTAGCACTGCCCAAGGCAAGGGTTGTCAATAAAGTTTATTGTGCACAGCTAAGTGTCGATACCCTGGGATGTCCTGTCTTTGGGGATAGGGTGAGGACAGGGGTAATTTATTTGCTGCAGCCACAGTTGTGGGACAGCCATGAATATTTGAAGTTAAATTGATTTCAGATTTCATCATGAGATTTGTCCCCCACTGGGCTCCATACCTCCTTGCTGCAGCCTGATGGTCTGACTAGTCTGTCAACAGTGTGAGACAACATGGCCATCACTGGAATGACAAACAGGAAATGCCATTCCTAAATGTCTCTGCCCTACAGACCCTGATTCACACACTGCTGCTTCATTCATTAATGTATGGTCATATATATAAAAAATAAACAATGAAGCATAACGTCTTGGTAGTATGATAGTGCATGCTGTATGTAGGGGGAGAGAGGCCTGCACTTAATTTGGTAGCTAACATTTCAAATGAATGGTGTACCCTGATATACACATGTAATATCACATGGCTGGACAAGGTAATGTATCCACACTAACACTGCATTCGGTCTTCTCATTTCATGTTATCATCGAATGATCATTTTCTCCATTCTACTTCCCTATATAATTGGATGGATGGGTCAGTTTAATCTGCAGTATGTGTTTTTATAGCCCATATCAGTCAGCGACATGACCTGCCTTATTCATCTGGCCAGAGCAGCACTAGGATCATTGGCTCTTAACATACACATTGTTTTTATTCATCCCCAGTCCAACATGGAATTGACATGCGATCCGGAAGTGGGAAGTCCATTGATTGCTGTGGGGACTAGACCGGTAATGTAGTGATGTATGGACAGCCTTGTTCCAAGGCCCCGAACACTTAAGTCATTGCCTCACTCAAACTGTTAATGCGTATCCCACTTTTGACATGGTTATAACAAATGCTTATTTGCTAACAAAGCAAAACATGCACATTATGGCTCGGGATAAATAGTGTCTTAAGTTACAGCACGAACAATTATACCTGACAGAGTTTTAAAGACGTATTTAGACATGACCATCTCCAGAATATGGCCTGCTTGCAATTTTTCTCCGCTGTGGTCAGTGAAGTGAAAGATGATCAACGTCCATTTCCCTGTCCGGCCTCTATGATTGTGTTTGTGAATGGTCTTAATTTCATCCCTACACTCCCTGTGATTTATCTGATAATACACATAACAACTCATCTTGATGGGGTCTATTGGTATTTAATTCATTATCTAATATCTTCGGAACCGACAGCATTTGTCGCTGATGAACAGAGCTGTGCAAGTCTGTCAACCTCGCATTTAGAAAATAAAGAAATGGAATAAAACAAGCATAAATGACATACATTCATAGAAAATGGAGGTCAGACAAAAATCATATCAGGTCGTGCAGAGAGAGGGGTTGGGATGTGAACATAGCTGGCGGTCTATGTTAGGGTGATGGATGGGGCTGGGATGGTGGAGGGATGGGGGTGTGGAGGGCGGCAGGGGGGATGGGGTGGTGGGTGTGGGGTGGGCATGTCTTTGACCTTGGCCGTGGATGGAACAGGAAGCGCTAGCTCAGATATCTCACATGATACCCAGACATAACGGCTCATTACGGAAGAGAGAAGAGCCCCTCTGCCTTTCCCTATGCAAAGTGCACAGCTCACCGCTGGCTGGGTGACAAAGGCTAGCCTAGCACTGCTGACCTAACAGTAAGACAAGGGGGCCATCCCCATCACCCAACAACCACAGCTCAGCACAATGGCTCTTTCATCCGCTAGGCTGACCAACATCCTTTACTTGGCACCTCTACAGATACTTACTTCTGCATATAAAGCCAGCAACATTGTAGTTTATGACAGGGAATGGTGAAGGTTGTTCTGTAGACTAAGAGCACCCTAGGTTTGAAGTGATGATGATATTATATTGTTATGAAGGACAAGTTATCAGAATCTAAGTGTTATTGTGTTATTCTAATCTGACCTCATTGAGGTGCTGTGCATTTGTGAACCATTTAGGAACACCTGGGTTTGGAACACAACTCATCTTATACATAACTACAGGTGCATCAAGACAGTTGTACATCATCTTGTACATGGGTTCTGTGTATTGACTGTACTGTGTAGTCCTTAAACACACAACGTCCTTCATATTGAAGCAACTGTATGTACATATTGTTTATCCTTTCCTCTTTTTAAATGCATTTAAACCTCTCCGCCCCCACTGTAAAAATCGAACCCCTGGCTCCACTCTGAGAGCACTACCGTTGCTAATGGTAATCCCTGAAAGCTGGGTTATTGATGGCTTTGACTCACTCTTTCTTTAATAACGGCCATGTTGTAAACCCTTTTATCATCACACTTTACAACGCAGGAAGATGACCTCAGAGACAGGGCTCAGATTCTCAGTGCCGATTGGACAGCTTAGGTAAATACAATGAAGCTTTGGTCAAGACACCTGTATTCTAATATAATATTCAACATTCATTCACCCTGTAGTAAAGCTCATCTTCAGTGGTTTCTCTCATGGCTGTCTTTGTGGCCATATTGTATTTAGATTTGTATGGTGCTTGTAATTGATTCAGGACGGAGCAATTTCCAATCATGTATATTTATATCAATCATATTTGTTGATGCGTTTACAACCATGGATTTGATAGGTGTACTGTAAAGTCAGATGATGTCTAGTCCAAAACATTATTACACCCCTGATAATTACACAATTACACCCCTCTCAAGGGATGCCAATAAGACACGTCAAACGATGTCTAGGAGAAGCTGCATGTTGGAAGGGGAAAAGTGCATATCTGCTATGACGGAATTTCAAAAAGGCCGCTGGGCACACGGCTGGAACAGATGGTGTGTTAATTTAAATGTTGGGTCTCAGATGAGCGGACATTACCCCGTGTCATCACAGAGCTGCGGTGTCTTCCCTCTCTTTACCGTGCATGTGTGATTGGAAGTTTGTGTCTGTGTGTGTTTCTGTGTGTGTGTCTGTGTGTGTGTGTGCACACTCAACACACCACACAGTGCCTTCAGAAAGTATTCACACCCCTTTACTTTTTCCACATTTTGTTATGTTACAGCCTGAATTTAAAATGGATTAAATTGAGATTTTTTGTCACTGGCCTACACAGAATACCCCATAATGTCAAAGTGGAATTATGTTTTTCGAAATTTTTACAAATTAATAAATAATGAAAGCTAAAATGTCTTGAGACAATAAATATTCAACCCCTTTGCAAGCAAGCCTAAATAAGTTCACAAATAAACATTTGCTTAACAAATCACATAATAAGTTGCAGGGACTCACACTGTATGCAATAATAGTGTTTAACATGATTTGTAAGGTCCTTCAGTCGAGCAGTGAATTTCAAACATAGATTCAACCACAAAGACCAGGGAGTTTTTCTAATGCCTTGCAAAGAAGGGCACCTATTGGTAGATGGGTAAAAAGAAAAGAATATCCCTTTTTATTTAGCTTTTTTTAAAAACCTTTTTTAACCAGGCAAGCCAGTTAAGAACAAATTCTTATTTACAATGACGGCCTACCCTTTGAGCATGGTGAAGTTATTCATTCCACTTTGGATGGTGTATCAATACACCCAGTCACTACAAAGATACAGGCGTCCTTCCTAACTTAGTTGCCAAAGAGGAAGGAAACCACTCAGGGATTTCACCATGAGGCCAATGGTGACCTTAAAACAGTAACAGAGTTTAATGGCTGTGATAGAAGAAAACTGAGGATGATCAACAACATTGTAGTTACTCCACAATACCAACCAAATTGACAGAGTGAAATAAATATTCTAAAACATGCATCCTGTTTGCAACAAGGTACTAAAGTGATACTGCAAAGAATGTGGCAAAGCAATTAACTTATTGTCCTGAATACAAAGTGTTATGTTTGGGGCAGATCCAACAATACATTACTGAGAACCACTCTCCATATTTTCAAGCATAGTCTTGGCTGTATAATTTTATGGATATGTGTCACGATCGTTTACGGATGAGACGGACCAAGGCGCAGCGTGATAAGCGTACATATTTATTAACGTACTGAACACGAACAAAACAACAAACAAACGATACGTGAAGTCCAAGGTAGACTAATAACATACCTATACGGAACAAGATCCCACACAGACTGGTGCCAAACGGCTACCTAAGTATGGACCCCAATCAGAGACAACGAACTACAGCTGCCTCTGATTGGGAACCACACTGGCCAACATAGATCTACACGATCTAGAAACTCAAACATAGAAAACTAAAAATAGAAACTACACACCCTGGCTCAACATTTAAGAGTCCCCAGAAGTACCCCCCAAAGGTGCGGACTCCGACCGCGCCCCATAAACATAACAGGGTAGGGGCCGGGTGGGCATTCCGCCTCGGAGGCGGATCCGGCTCCGGGCGTAACCACCACTTTCTCTCCACCTCCCTGTTGCGCCCCTGGTCTGGTCTGGCACCACTGACTGGAGCTGGACCCGACGACGGTGGATCAAACTGTACAGGCTCTGGACTGGAGCCACTGGCCGGAGCTGGACTGGGCACCGGTGGGGCGGACTTCTCTGACTCCGGAGTGGAGCGGCTGACCGGAGCTGGACTGGACCCCGGTGGAGCGGATTACTCTGGCTCCGGAGTGGATCCGCTGACTGGAGTTGGACCGGACCCCGGTGGAGCGGATTGCTCTGGCTCTGGAGTGGAGCAGCTGACCGGTGCCGGACCAGGCACCGGTGGAACAGGCACGGGCCTTGCCGGACTGGACACAAGCACCACAGGCTTGGTGCGGGGAGCAGGAATGGGCTGGACCGGGCTGGCGACGCGCACCACTGGCTTGGTGCGAGGGGCAGGAACAGGCCGGACCGGGCTGGCGACGCGCACCACTGGCTTGGTGCGGGGAGCAGGAACGGGCCGGGCCGGACTGGGAACACGCACCACTGGCTTGGTGCGGGGAGCAGGAACGGGCCGGGCCGGACTGGGACCCCGCACCACTGGTTTGGTGCGGGGAGCAGGCACGGGCCGGACTGTACTGGGAACACACACCACTGGCCTTGTGCGGGAAGCAGGAATGGGTCGGGCCGTACTGGGAACACGTACCACTGGCTTAATGCGGGGATCAGGAACGGGCCGGACCGGACTGGCGACACACACCACTTGCTTGGTGCGAGGAGCGGGACTGGGTTCCCTTATAAACCCCCGCTCCTTCTGCTGCCTAACCAGCTCCTCTCGCCGTGCCTCTACACTCTCCTTCTCCCTTATCGCCTCCTGTAGCTCCTCCCTCTGACCAATTAACTCCTGCTCCCTCTGGACCAATAGCCCCCGTAACCTGGTGTCCTCCTCTCCTAATCTGCAGATTCGCCCTGTCGCTGCCTCCTGCTGCCTTGTCGTCCACGCCGTGTGCCCCCCAATTTTTTTTTCTTGGGGTTGCCTCTCGGGTGTCTGTCGTCGGCCTGGTTGGCGCCGTTTCTCCTCTCCTGCCTGGGCATTTACCTTCACCCATGGCCCTTTCCCCACGAATATCTCCTCCCATGACCACCATTTGCCCACCTGAGACATCGCTATTCTCTCTTCCTGGGCACGCTGCTTGGTCCTCATTTGGTGGGATCTTCTGTCACGATCGTTTACGGATGAGACGGACCAAGGCGCAGCGTGATAAGCGTACATATTTATTAACGTACTGAACACGAACAAAACAACAAACAAACGATACGTGAAGTCCAAGGTAGACTAATAACATACCTATACGGAACAAGATCCCACACAGACTGGTGCCAAACGGCTGCCTAAGTATGGTCCCCAATCAGAGACAACAAACTACAGCTGCCTCTGATTGGGAACCACCCTGGCCAACATAGATCTACACGATCTAGAAACTCAAACATAGAAAACTAAACACAGAAACTACACACCCTGGCTCAACATTTAAGAGTCCCCAGAGCCAGGGCGTGACAATATGCTTGTAATCGTGAAGGACTGGGGAGTTATTCAGGATAAAAAAGAAACGGAATGGAGCTAAACACAGGCAGTCCTAGAGGAAAACCTGGTTCAGTCTGCTTTCCACCAGACACTGGGAGATGAATTCACATTTCAGCAAGACAATAACCTAAAACACAAGGCCAAATCTACACTGGAGTTGCTTACCAAGAAGACAGTGAATGTTCCTGAGTGGCCGAGTTACAGTTTTGACTTAAATCTGCTTGAAAATCTATGGCAAGATCTGAAAATGTTTGTCTAGCAATGATCAACAACCAATCTGACAGAGCTTGAAGAATTCTGAAAAGAGTAATGGGCAAATGTTGCACAATCCAGGTATGGAAAGCACTTAGAGACTTACCAGAAAGAGTCACAGCTGTAATCGCTACCAAAGGTGATTCTAACATGTATTGAAGATATAATAGCATATATTAGATATATTAGTGTTTTACTTTTCATGATTTTTATTTTTACAAATGTTAGATTTTTTCTTCCACTTTGACATTACAGAGTATTTTGTGTAGATCTTTGACAATAAATGACAATTAAATACATTTTAATCCCACTTTGTAACACAACAAAATGTGGAAAAAGTCAAGGTGTGTGAATACTTTCTGAAGGCACTGTATGTGTGTGTCCACCTGCACTTGATGATAATTCAATGCAGACAAATACAGGGCCATCCCATTTACACACCCAGTGTGTGTGTGTCCAGACATCTGCAGCATGCAGCCCTGTCTCATCAAGGGTGGACAGGCCTATCTGCTCCAGGGTAATCTCTTATCAGAGCCATCGGCATCGCTCGAGCGGCATGGCATGATCAATAATCAGAACTGTTAATCAATGGTATTGTCACACACCTGACTCAGGGGACACTTAAATGTTGAGTCAGAGTGTGTATATTCTTTGTTGTGTGTTTTCTATGTTTCGATCTATTATGTGTAGATCTATGTTGGCCGGTGTGGTTCCCAATCAGAGGCAGCTGTAGCTCGTTGTCTCTGATTGGGGATCATACTTAGGCAGCCTATTGGCACTAGTGGGTTGTGGGATCTTGTTCCGTGTAAGGTATGTTGTGTGTGCTACCTTGGACTTCACGTTTCGTTTCGTTTCTTGTTTTGTCGAGTGTTTATTGGTTTAATAAACATGTACGTATATCACGCTGTGCCTTGGTCTGTCCCGTCATTCAACGAACGTGACAGGTATTCTAAATAAGCATTGATCGGGCCCACAAGGTTAGCCAGCTTTATCGGTTTACATTAAGCAAAGCAACACAATAGACAAAGCCCCATGCCTGGGACAGGCCTAGTTAACCCCTGGTCATCCCTCTCTGGAGACAGGGAGGAAGAGAACGAGGGATGGCCTCTCTTTCTTTCTTTAGGCGTTTTACTTCAGTATGGACAAGCTTTTCAATTCTCTTCCTTGTTTATTGTTGTGTTTCAGAACTAACTTCAATCAAATGTTAATCTTCTGTTATATATCCTGTGACCATATACTTAATGTATTGCAAAACCTACTTTACAAACTCCCCTACGTTGTCTATCGGCTGTGTTTGGGTGACGAGCCCATCGCTCTGCTTGCAGTGGCATCTCTTTAACATTGCTGTCACGAGCTACTTCATTTAAATACAATGAAGCGCCTGTTGCATCTCATTATCGACACGGCCATGTAGACAGAGGTCACTGGTACGTGTCACCCTCACAAAACGTCTGAGTCTCCCCGGAGGCGGCCGGGTGAGAGGGGGTGAGGATGGGTGAGGAGGGTGAAGAGGATGAGGGGGTTATGGAGGGGTGAGCGGCAAGGAACACCTGCTGGCTGGGACGTCACCCAGGGGGAGGCATGTCCTCCCAATTACCCTACACTGGAACACTGGAACACAAGGCCAACTGTCATTTGTACGACTCAGATGATGTACAGAGGCAAATACTGTAGGTTTTGATGTCTGTGGAATAGATGGGATATCATTCTGTTCCCTCTTACTTTCCTATCTATTTTGTCTCTACTATTTATAAGAGACAATTACTGGCAAGGCATTTAATTTGAGAGGACAGTCATACATTATTTGTATATGCAAGTCACTCCTGAATTTGGTAGCATCAAATTGTTTAGACGTGTCTTTACTTGTAAAGCTAGTACACTTATACGTATCATAGAGAGCTTTCACCCGCCACACACTCACCCTGTGTGACGGGAGCGCTTCAATTTCACGGCATCTGGTGAGCCGACACGCTTCTCATCTTCTCCTATAAAATATGACAACTGTCCTGGTGGCGGGTTCGCCCTATAACACTGCCTGTGTAGGCAAGGGTGAAAAATAGACGAAATAACCCTTTTAGCCTCCCCTCGCTTGAGCAGAGCCGAGCGAAATGATTAGTGCGTCGCTAACACAGAGGCTCAGCCCCTGAGAGGAAGGCCTTACACGGTTACCACTCATACGATGCATCGGTCATATGATGATCTTTTTTAGGTTAATCAGGACAAGCCTACAGATAACAGGTATTAGTGGTAGTTAAAATGTATAAGATGTTGTTTAGTGCCTTGGGTGTGAAAAAACGCTTTAGAAATTACATTCATTATGATTATTATTAACAGAGAGAGCAGATAAATACTATTGTAGCGGCTGTGATATTTCGGAGCTCGTTTTTTTCTCTCTCTCTCTCCCTCTCTCTCCCTCCCTCTCTCTGTCTCTCACACACACACTCACACACTCACATATGCATGCTAAACATAAAAACAGAGTCAAGTTCACAAACATTTGGCATGGGGCAGTTTGGGAATTGCCAGTGAGCGGAGAAAACGAAATCTGCTAATTTCGCAATTTGTATGGTCTGTTATCTATTATGGATGATATCAGTTCCTACATGGCTACTAAACATACACAGAAACACAAGGAGTAGCATGCTGTGGTGTTGATGCTTCTTTGATCTCCCAGATGTAGGATGTATTTCCCTCTCATAGCTTCCTGTCGCTCCCTCTCTCCTCCACACCTCTTTCCCCATAGTCTATGAATCCCATCCGTTCTGCAGCCTCCCCCTCTCTCCCATCTCCCAACTCCATCTCTTTCTTCTTATCTCTCTATCCTTCTCCGGCTCGTTCTCTTTGTCCCTTGTGACAGCCCCTGTCACCCCTGGCCCTCCCCCTCTCCTCCCCATCTCCCAGGCTATTAGAAGCTGCTCTCCTCCCTCTCTGCCCTCCCCATGTATTACCATTAGAAGACATGCATCTTGGGAGCCCGCCGCTCTGTGCCGTGTGGTCCTCCATGTTTTGATTAATATTTTAGCAGCCGCAGGGAGGAAATAGGTCTTCCTCACAGCTCATCCGTTATGGAGGGGAGGATGCATGGAGGAGAGGAGAACTGAAGGATGATGGAAGAGGAGTGCCGGGGTCTATACTGTTTGTATAGTTGTGTTGTCAAAAAATTTATATATATACTGAACAAAAATATAAACGCAACATGTAAAGTGTTGGTCCCATGTTTCATGAGCTGAAATAAAAGCTCCCAGAAATGTTCCATACTCACAAAAAGCTTATTTCTCTCAAATGTTGTGCACAAATGTGTTTACATTCCTGTTAGTGAGCATTTCTCCTTTGCCAAGATAATCTATCCACCTGACAGGTGTAGCATATCAAGAAGCTGATTAAACACCATGATCATTACACAGGGGACAATAAAAGGCTGCTCTAAAATGTGCAGTTTTGTAGCACAACACAATGCCACATATGTCTCAAGTTTTGAGGGAGCATGCTGACTGCAGGAATGTTCACCAAAGCTGTTACCAGATAACTAAATGTTCATTTCTCTACCATAAGCCGCCTCCATCGTTGTTTTAGAGAATTTGGAAGTACGTCCAACCGGCCTCACAACCGCAGACCACATGTAACCACGCCAGCACAGGACCTCCAAATCCGGATCACCTGCGGGATGGTCTGAGACGAGCCACCCGGACAGCTGTTGAATCTATGGGTTTGCACAACCAAATAATTTCTACACACACTGTCAGAACCTGTCACAGGGAAGCTTATCTGCGTGCTCGTCGTCCTCACTAGGGTCTTGACTTGACTACAGTTCGGCTTCGTAACTGACTTCAGTGGGCAAATGCTCACCTTCGATGGCCACTGGCACGCTGGAGAAGTGTGCGCTTCACGGATGAATCCCGGTTTCAACTGTACCGGGCAGATGGCGTCGTGTGGACGAGCGGTTTGCTGATGTCAACATTGTGAACAGAGTGCCCCATTGTGGGGTTATGGTGTGGGCAGGCATAAGCTACGGAAAACTAACACAATTGTATTTTATCTATGGCAATTTGAATGCACAGAGATATCGTGACGAAATTCTGAGGCCCGTTGTCGTGCCATTCATCTGCCGCCATCACCTCATGTTTCAGCATGATAATGCACGGCCCCATGTCGCAAGGATATGTACACAATTCCTGGAAGTTGTAAATGTCCCAGTTCTTCCATGGCCTGCATACTTAACAGACATGTCACCCATTAAGCATGTTTGGTATGCTTTGAACCGACTTGTACAACAGCGTGTTCCAGTTCCCACCAATTTCTCACAGCCATTGAAGAGGAGTTGGACAACATTCCACAGGCCACAATCAACAGCCTGATCAACTCTATGCAATGGAGACATGTCGCGCTGCATGAGGTAAATGGTGGTCACACCAGATACTGACTGGTTTTCTGATCCAGAAATACTGGGTATTTGTGACCAACAGATGCATATCTGTATTCCCAGTCATGTGAAATCCGTAGATTTTTTATTTTTTATTTAACCTTTATTTAACTAGGCAAGTCAGTTAAGAACAAATTCTTATTTACAATGACGGCCTACACCGGCCAAACCCGGACGACGCTGTGCGCCGCCCTGTGGGACTCCCAATCATGGCCGGTTGTGATACAGCCTGGAATCAAACCAGGGTGTCTGTAATGACGCCTCAAGTACTGAGATTTAAACATTTAAAACATTTGAGTCATTTAGCAGATGCTCTAATCCAGAGCGATTTACAGTTAGTGAGTGCAAACATTTTTCATACTGGCCCCCCGTGGGAAACGAACCCACAACCCTGGCGTTGCAAGCGCCATGCTCTACCAACTGAGCTACACGGGGCCCTGATGCAGTGCCTTAGACCGCTGCACCACTCGGGAGTGAATTGACTGATTTCCTTATATGAACTGTAACTCAGTAAAATCTTTGAAATTGTTGTTCAGTGTATATTCTCACATACACCAGGTAGGTGCAGTGGAATTACGTTTTACAGGGTCAGCCATAGTAGTATGGTGCCCTTGAGCAAATTAGGGTTAAGGTCTTTGCTCAAGGGCACAACTACAGATTTTTCACATTGTCGGCTCGGGTATTCAAACCAGCGACCTATCATTTATTTTACTGGCCCAATGCTCTAACCGCTAGGCTACCTGCTGCTCTAGAGGAGGCCTTTTTACCAAAATTTATAAAAAATTGAAAACAGAAATACCTTATTTACATAAGTATTCAGACCCTTTGCTATGAGACTAGAAATTGATCTCAGGTGCATCTTGTTTCCATTGATCATTCTTGAGAAGTTTCTACAACTTGATTGGAGTCCACCTGTGGTAAATTCAATTGATTGGACATGATTTGGAAAGGCACACAACTGTCTATAAAAAACTCCCACAGTTGACAGTGCATGTCACAGCAAAAACCAAGCCATGAGGTCGAAGGAATTGTCCGTAGAGCGCCGAGACAGGATTGTGTCGAGGCACAAATCTGGGGAAGGGTACCAAAACATTTCTCCAGCATTGAAAGTCCCCAAGAACAACACCAAGACTCTTCCTAGAGCTGGCCGCCAGGACAAACTGAGCAATCGGAGGGGAAGGGCCTTGGTCAGGGAGGTGACCTGATGGTCACTCTGACAGAGCTCCAGAGTTCCTCTGTGGAGATGGGAGAATTTTCCAGAAGGACAACCATCTCTGCAGCACTCCACCAATCAGGAATTTATGGTAGAGTGGCCAGACAGAAGCCACTCCTTAGTAAAAGGCATACGACAGCCCGCTTGGAGTTTGCCAAAAGGCACCAAAAGACTCTCAGACCATGAGAAACAAGATTTTCTGGTCTGATGAAACCAAGATTGAACTCTTTGGCCTGAATGCCAAGCGTCACTTCTGGAGGAATCATGGCACCATCCCTACGGTGAAGTATGGTGGTGGCAGCATCATGCTGTGGGGGATGTTTTTCAGCGTCAGGGACTGGGAGACTAGTCAGGATCGAGACAAAGATGAACGGAGCAAAGTACAGAGAGATCCTTGATGAAAACCTGCTCCAGAGCGCTCAGGACCTCAGACTGGGGCGAAGGTTCACCTTCCAACAGGAACGACCCTAAGCACACAGCCAAGACAACCCAGGAGTGGCTTCGGGACAAGTCTCTGAATGTCCTTGAGTGGCCCAGCCAGAGCCTGGACTTGAACCCGATCGAAAATCTCTGGAGAGACTGAAAATTGCTGTGCAACAACGCTCCCCATCTAACCTGACAGAGCTTGAGAGGATCTGCGGAGAAGAATGGGAGAAACTCCCCAAATACTTTTTTTTCTAAAAACCAGTTTTTGCTTTGTCATTACGGGGTATTGTGTGTAGATTGATGAGGGAAAAAAACAATTGAATCCATTTTAGAATAAGGCTGTAACGTAACAAAATGTGGAAAAAGTCAAGGAGTCTGAATACTTTCCCGAATGCACTGTATTTCCCTCAGATTACACAGACCCACAAAGAATTTGAAAAATCAAATTTTTATGAACTCCCATATCTATGAGGTGAAATACCATAGTGTCCAATCACAGCAGCAAGATTTGTGACCTGTTGCCACAAGAAAAGGGCAACCAGTGAAGAACATTGTACATACATGTTCATGTTTATTTATTTATTTTCCCCTTTGTAACTATTTGCACACCGGTATAACACTGTATATAGTCATAATATGACATTTGAAATGTCTTTATTCTTTTGGAACTTTTGTGAGTGTAAAGTTTACTGTTCATTTTTTATTGTTTATTTCACTTTTGTTTATTATCTATTTCACTTGCTTTGGCAATGTAAACATTTTAGAGAGAGAGAGAGAGAGAGAGAGAGAGAGAGAGAGAGAGAGAGAGAGAGAGAGAGCGAGAGAGAGAGAGAGAGAGAGAGAGAGAGAGAGAGAGAGAGAGAGAGAGAGAGAGAGAGAGAGAGAGAGAGAGAGAGAGAGAGAGAGAGAGAGAGAGAGAGAGAGAGAGAGAGAGAGAGAGAGAGAGAGAGAGAGAGAGAGAGAGAGAGAGATATGCATTATACTGAGAGATCTAAGAGATAGAGAACAGACAAATAAAGGAAAGTAACATGGTGGAAACAGTGTGTACCAGACCAGCAGGTTGTGTGTAACATGGTGGAAACAGTGTGTACCAGACCAGCAGGTTGTGTGTAACATGGTGGAAACAGTGTGTACCAGACCAGCAGGTTGTGTGTAACATGGTGGAAACAGTGTGTACCAGACCAGCAGGTTGTGTGTAACATGGTGGAAACAGTGTGTACCAGACCAGCAGGTTGTGTGTAACATGGTGGAAACAGTGTGTACCAGACCAGCAGGTTGTGTGTAACATGGTGGAAACAGTGTGTACCAGACCAGCAGGTTGTGTGTAACATGGTGGAAACAGTGTGTACCAGACCAGCATGTTGTGTGTAACATGGTGTAAACAGTGTGTCTCAGACCAACAGGTTGTGTGTAACATGGTGGAAACAGTGTATACCAGACCAGCAGGTTGTGTGTAACATGGTGGAAACAGTGTGTACCAGACCAAATACAGGTGTGCCAAGCTTGTAGCGTCATACCCAAGAACACTCGAGGCTGTAGTCGCTCCCAAAGGTGCTTCAACAAAGTACTGAGAAAAGGGTCTAAATACTTATGTAAATGTGAAATTTCATTTTTGTTTTCCCATGTTCTCTCATAGATTTTGTCATAGAAAGGGTTTCTGGTCTGAAACAGGTGAGTGTTGAACGTGAAGTGAACCGGAACCTTGTCGCTTAGGAGTTTATACTCCATGATGATGTTGAGAACATCTGGTCTAGTCTCATCAGAGTGAGGGATGAGGGTGATGATGTTGTCTTTCATGTCCTTGCCCAAGAGGGTCAGGAACGCGTCAAAGATGTTTCTCTGATGTTCGGTCAGACGGTTCTGCGTTGCCTTCACCACATGGCAGACTGCGTCGATGTGGTCATCTCTCTCCTCTTCCAGCAGCGTTCTTAGTTTCTCTATTAAAGGTCTGAGTCCATCTCTGTCATCTATCCCAGGTGTGTCAATGATGGTGAGAGAGAAAGGCAACTCATAGGCTGTCACAGCATTGGTTCTAGGATCGTGAGCCCAACGCTCTGTGATTTGGAACCTGGCGTTATCCTCCCACTTAACTCTGATGGCGAAGTTGACCATAGCGTTGACTAGCATTGTCTTCCCTGCCCCAACCTCTCCTAGGATCAGCAGGGTCTTGTTCCTATTGCAGGGGTCGTGCTCTCCTACGGTCCATCTCCGGACTCCGTCCCTCCCATCCACGTCCTTCTGCTTGGTCTTCAGCAGGTACCTTGCAGGTGGCACTGGGTTGATCACTATGAAGTGTCTACTGATTGTCTCTTTCAATCTTGGAGGATGGTCACCGTTCAATGTGAAATCCCTGCAAGGTAGTCATAATCCCTTAGATTATCATGATTATAATTATGATTATTCCAGGAAAATAGTTTTTTTATTAAATCAAGTGTATATATTTTTTGTTATTAAATACAGATTTTATAAAATAAACATATTTTTCATTTGATTTTTAAATATGAAAATGATAATAGCTAGTAGTTTCACTTACCCCAGGAACTGTGTGTTGTCGACGGTTTCCATTTCAGTTCTCAATAATGTTCAATGAACCAGATAAGAGTATGTGGAGCTGATATATCTCAGCACCTGGATTGTAAAGAAGATATGGTTAAAACAAGTTAAAATGGTTACATATACTATCACTGTAGAAATCATTTTACCATCTACTGTATAGTAGTGACTGAGTTCAAATTGTCACGGATTCTGCCGAGGCTGCTCCTCCTCCTAGTTCGGGCAGGCTTCGGCGTTCGTCGTCCCCGGAGTACTAGCTGCCACCATTGAATGTTTCTATGTTTGATTGCTTTTGTCTGTCTATTACACCTGTGTCCGTTTGTGTCTGATTACGTGTTCTATAAGTTGCCTGTTTTGTATTGGTTAGGTTGTGTGTTGTTTTTCGCCTGTCCGTAGTGCTGCGTGTTTTTTCTCTGTTTTGTTGTTTTACGCATAGTTGCGTAATTGCTCGCCTCTGTTGTTTTGAGGCCGTTCATTGTATCTTTGCCTTGTGGTTCACAAGTAAACTTTGTTGGACTAAGCTTCGGTGTCCTGCGCCTGACTCCCACACCACATACACCTCAGCCTTGACAGAACAACACACCAGTATGGAGTCAGCAGGAGCAGTGGCAGCACCCAAGTCGCTGGAGGATCGGATCAGCGACCAAGACACCATGATCCGGCAACTTGGGGCCGCCATGAACGAGGTGTCCAACACTCTGCGCCGGTTGGTTACGGGAGAGGTGCCCACGCCTTCTCCCACCATACCATCACCAACGGCCAGTCCTCCTCTCTCAGCACCGGAACCCAGTGGCATTCGGCTCTCGCTCCCGAGGGCATATGATGGTTCTCCAGCCGGGTGTCAGGGGTTCCTCCTGCAGGTGGAACTCTACCTGGCCACCATACACCCAGCGCCCTCGGGAAACGAGAGCATCTCCGCCCTCATCTCCTGTCTATCCGGCAAGGCGTTGGAGTGGGCCAACGCCGAATGGAGGGGAATAGACGCCGCTACCATCACCTACGCGGAGTTCTCCTGCCGCTTCAGGGCTGTCTTCGATCATCCACCTGAGGGGAAGGCGGCGGGGGAGCGTCTGTTCCACCTCCGACAGGGGAAGAGGAGCGCACAGGAGTTCGCCCTGGAGTTCCGGACTCTAGCGGCGGATGCGGGGTGGAATGAGAGGGCCCTCATCGACCATTACCGGTGTAGCCTACGAGAGGACGTTCGTCGTGAGCTGGCCTGCAGGGACACCAACCTATCCTTCGACCAGTTGGTGGCCATCTCCATCCGTCTCGACACCCTGCTGGCTACCTGCAGACGTCCCGAGTGGGGGTCGTCCATTCCACCCTCCAGCACCTCCGAGCCGATTCCCATGGAGCTCGGAGGTGCTGGCGCTAGAGAGAGGAGGAGAGAGAACCCGAGGGGGGCCATCCCCTGCACCAACTGTGGCCATGGAGGACACACCGCGGCCAGGTGCTGGGGAGGGTCTCCTGGGAGAGGGGACAACAGGTCACGCACTGGGGAGTCATTCCAGGTGAGTAGGCGCCCCACTTACCCAGAGCTCTCTGTTGGTCACGTGTATACCTGTGAGATTTCCACAGGTGGCACCTCATTCCCAGCATAAGGCGCTAGTAGATTCAGGCGCAGCTGGGAATTTTGTTGATCGTGCATTTTGTTATAGGTTAGGAATTCCCCTTCGGCCGGTAGAAGCCCCCTTTCCTGTTCATGCCCTAGACAGCCGGCCGTTGGGGTCGAGGTTGATCAGGGAAGTCACAGCACCACTTAAGATGACGACGCAGGGGGGTCATGAGGAGATCATTCAGTTTTATCTGATTGACTCTCCTGCGTATCCCGTGGTGCTGGGGCTTCCCTGGTTAAGCGCCCATGATCCTACCATTGCGTGGCAACAGAGGGCTCTTATGGAGTGGTCTGCCCAGTTTGTAGGGAGATGTCTAGGTGTTTCCTTAGGGGCGACCTCGGTAGAGAGTCCGAACCAAGTGCCCGCAATGCGCATTCCCCCTGAATATGAGGATTTAGCACTTGTGTTCAGCAAAACGAGGGCAACACGGCTACCACCTCATAGACAGGGGGATTGTGCGATAGATCTCCAAACAGGAGCGGCACTTCCGCGGAGCCATGTGTATCCCCTGTCTCAAGAGGAGACAGCGGCTATGGAGACTTACATAGCCGAGTCCTTGGCACAGGGATACATACGGTCCTCCACTTCCCCGGTTTCCTCAAGTTTCTTTTTTGTGAAGAAGAAGGACGGGGGTTTGCGCCCGTGTATTGATTACCGTAGTCTCAATCAGATCACGGTTAAGTACAGTTACCCTCTTCCACTGATTGCGACTATGACAGAATCATTACGCGGAGCGGTTCTTCACAAAGTTGGATCTCAGGAGCGCGTACAATCTGGTGCGCATTAGGAGGGGGGATGAATGGAAAACAGCATTTAGCACCACCTCGGGTCATTACGAGTATCTCGTCATGCCATACGGGTTAATGAATGCTCCTTCAGTCTTCCAATCCTTTGTTGACGAGATTTTCCGGGACATGCATGGGCAGGGTGTGGTAGTATACATCGACGACATCCTAGTGTACTCTTCTACACGAGCCGAGCATGTAGCCCTGGTGCGCCGAGTGTTGAGGAGACTGTTGGAGCATGACTTGTATGTCAAGGCAGAGAAATGCTTGTTCTTCCAGGAGTCTGTCTCCTTTTTGGGTTATCGGTTGTCCGCGTCTGGTGTGAAGATAGAGGTGGACCGTGTGTCGGCCGTGCGTAATTGGCAAACTCCAACCACTGTAAAAGAGGTGCAGCAGTTTTGGGGTTTTGCTAATTACTACCGGAGGTTTATCCGGGGCTTTGGACAGGTTGCATCTCCCATTACGTCCCTGCTAAAGGGGGGTCCGGTTCGCTTGCAGTGGTCAGCTGAGGCGGACAGGGCATTTGTCAAACTGAAAAACCTGTTCACCTCGGCTCCGGTGCTGGCGCATCCGGATCCCTCTTTACCATTCCAAGTAGAGGTAGACGCGTCCGAGGCCGGTATTGGGGCAGTCCTGTCGCAACGGTCCGGCACGCCACCTAAGCTCCGCCCCTGTGCGTTCTATTCTAAGAAGCTCAGCTCGGCGGAGCGTAATTATGACGTAGGGGACAGGGAGCTGTTAGCTGTAGTCCAGGCCCTAAAGGTGTGGAGGCCCTTTCCTCATTCTGACTGACCACCGTAACCTGGAGTACATCCGGGCAGCTAAGAGATTGAACCCTCGTCAGGCTAGGTGGAACATGTTCCTGACCCGGTTTGTTTTTAAGATCACATACATCCCTGGTCCCAGAACGGTAAGGCAGACGCCCTGTCCCGGCGGTATGACACAGAGGAGAGGTCCATTGAGCCTACTCCCATACTGCCGGAGTCTTGTCTGGTGGCTCCGGTGGTGTGGGAGGTCGATGCGGAGATCGAGCGGGCACTGCGTACCGACCCTACTCCCCCCGAGTGTCCTGTGGGGCGGACGTACGTTCCGCTCGAGGTTCGTGATCGCCTTATTTATTGGGCTCATACATCACCCTCCTCTGGACATCCAGGTATTGGCCGGACAGTGCACTGCCTTAGCGTGAAATACTGGTGGCCAACGTTAGCTAAGGATGTGAGGGTTTATGTCTCCTCCTGCTCGGTGTGCGCCCAGTGTAAGGCACCTAGACATTTGCCCAGGGGAAAGTTACATCCCCTGCCCGTTCCACAACAACCATGGTCCCACCTCTCGGTGGATTTTGTGACCGACCTACCCCCCTCCCAGGGGAATACCACCATTTTGGTCATTGTGGATCGGTTTTCCAAGGCCTGTCGTCTCCTCCCAATGCCGGGTCTCCCTACTGCCCTATAGACCGCTGAGGCCCTATTTACCCACGTGTTCCGGCACTATGGGGTCCCCGAGGATATTGTGTCTGACCGAGGTCCCCAGTTCACCTCCAGAGTCTGGGGGGCGTTCATGGAACGCTTGGGGGTCTCGGTGAGCCTTACCTCGGGGTACCACCCAGAGAGCAATGGGCAGGTTGAACGAGTCAACCAGGATGTGGGTAGGTTTCTGAGGTCCTATTGCCAGGGCCGGCCGGAGGAGTGGTCTAGGTATATCCTCTGGGCAGAGATGGCCCAGAACTCTCTCCGCCACTCCTCCACCAATTTAACACCTTTCCAGTGTGTTTTAGGGTATCAGCCGGTCCTGGCACCTTGGCACGAGAGCCAGATCGAGGACCCTGCGGTGGATGAGTGGATTCGGTGCTCGGAGGAGACGTGGGACGCTGCCCATGTCCATCTGCAGCGGGCCATCCGTCGACAAAAGGCGAGCGCCGATCGCCACCGCAGTGAGGGACCGGTGTACGCACCGGGAGATCGAGTCTGGCTCTCGACTCGAAACCTGCCCCTCCGCCTGCCCTGCCGGAAGCTGGGTCGGCGGTTTGTGGGGCCCTTTAAAGTCCTGAGAAGATTGAACGAGGTGTGTTACAGGTTACAACTGCCTATTGATTACAAGAATATTAACCCCTCGTTCCATGTGTCTCTTCTCAGGCCGGTGGTAGCTGGCCCACTCCAAGAAGATGAGATAGGAGAGACCCCTCCGCCCCCTTTGGACATCGAGGGGGCCCCGGCGTACAGGGTCCGGACCATCTTGGACTCGAGGTGCCGGATGAGTGGTCTCCAGTATCTCGTGGAGTGGGAGGGGTACGGTCCGGAGGAACGGTGCTGGGTGCCTAGGAGGGACATCCTAGATCCATCCCTCCTGACTGAGTTCCACCGTGGGCATCCCACGCGCCCGGGTCCGCGTCCTCCTGGCCGTCCCCGAGGCCGGGGTCGGCGCACGGCTGGAGCCGCGCATCAAGGGGGGGGGGGGTACTGTCACGGATTCTGCCGAGGCTGCTCCTCCTCCTAGTTCGGGCAGGCTTCGGCGTTCGTCGTCCCCGGAGTACTAGCTACCACCGTTGAATGTTTCTATGTTTGATTGCTTTTGTCTGTCTATTACACCTGTGTCCGTTTGTGTCTGATTACGTGTTCTATAAGTTGCCTGTTTTGTATTGGTTAGGTTGTGTGTTGTTTTTCGCCTGTCCATAGTGCTGCGTGTTTTTTCTCTGTTTTGTTGTTTTACGCATAGTTGCGTAATTGCTCGCCTCTGTTGTTTTGAGGCCGTTCATTGTATCTTTGCCTTGTGGTTCACAAGTAAACTTTGTTGGACTAAGCTTTGCTGTCCTGCGCCTGACTCCCACACCACATAAACCTCAGCCTTGACACAAATGAACGGAGGAATTACATCCTGTACCTGTGAGTCTAGGAGGATAGTGGAAACCCTGTCCGGTTGTGTTCCCTTATGTTCTGCAAATAGTTTAAGCGCAACTGGTTTCTGAAGTATGTAAAACATTACTTGTAATAAACACTTCCCAGAAGGATGTTGTACTACTGTATTACAATAAACAAGATGTTGCACAATCTCTATACATAATCACCAATACTAGATTTCAGTCAATATGAATCAATAGCGACACAGGACCCCAAAAAATATAAATAAATAAACATGCACATGGATTGTATTAATATATATATATATGTACATATATATATATATATATATATATATATATATATATATATATATATATATATATATAAGAGAGAGAGAGAGAGAGAGAGAGAGAGAGAGAGAGAGCTATAATCTTATGAATTTGCATCTGTTAAAAAGTAACGTCAAAGTAATGTAAATATTTTATGAAGATGCTGTTCACACCAGAGTAAAAGAAAGCCCAGACAGAGAGAACAGATAAAGAAGTGGGTTACAGTGAGGGAAAAAAGTATTTGATCCCCTGCTAATTTTGTACGTTTGCCCACTGACAAAGAAATGATCAGTCTATAATTTTAATGGTAGGTTTATTTGAACAGTGAGAGACAGAATAACAACAACAAAAAAACAGAAAAACACATGCCAAAAATGTTATAAATTGATTTGCATTTTAATGAGGGAAATAAGTATTTGACCCCCACTCAATCAGAAAGATTTCTGACTCCCAGGTGTCTTTTATACAGGTAACGAGCTGAGATTAGGAGCACACTCTTAAAGGGAGTGCTCCTAATCTCAGTTTGTTACCTGTATAAAAGACACCTGTCCACAGAAGCAATCAATCAATCAGATTCCAAACTCTCCACCATGGCCAAGACCAAAGAGCTCTCCAAGGATGTCAGGGACAAGATTGTAGACCTACACAAGGCTGGAAAGTGCTACAAGACCATCGCCAAGCAGCTTGGTGAGAAGGTGACAACAGTTGGTGTGATTATTCGCAAATGGAAGAAACACAAAATAACTGTCAATCTCCCTCGGCCTGCGGCTCCATGCAAGATCTCACCTCGTGGAGTTGCAATTATCATGAGAACGGTGAGGAATCAGCCCAGAACTACACGGGAGGATCTTGTCAATGATCTCAAGGCAGCTGGGACCATAGTCACCAAGAAAACAATTGGTAACACACTACGCCGTGAAGGACTGAAATCCTGCGGCGCCCGCAAGGTCCCCCTGCTCAAGAAAGCACATATACATGCCCGTCTGAAGTTTGCCAATGAACATCTGAATGATTCAGAGGAGAACTGGGTGAAAGTGTTGTGGTCAGATGAGACCAAAATCGAGCTGTTTGGCATCAACTCAACTCGCCGTGCTTGGAGGAGGAGGAATGCTGCCTATGACCCCAAGAACACCATCCCAAGTGTCAAACATGGAGGTGGAAACATTATGCTTTGGGGGTGTTTTTCTGCTAAGGGGACAGGACAACTTCACTGCATCAAAGGGATGATGGACGGGGCCATGTACCGTCAAATCTTGGGTGAGAACCTCCTTCCCTCAGCCAGGGCATTGAAAATGGGTCGTGGATGGATATTCCAGCATGATAATGACCCAAAACACACGGCCAAGGCAACAAAGGAGTGGCTCAAGAAGAAGCACATTAAGGTCCTGGAGTGGCCTAGCCAGTCTCCAGACCTTAATCCCATAAAAAATCTGTGGAGGGAGCTGAAGGTTCGAGTTGCCAAACGTCAGCCTCGAAACCTTAATGACTTGGAGAAGATCTGCAAAGAGGAGTGGAACAAAATCCCTCCTGAGATGTAAGCAAAGCTGGTGGCCAACTACAAGAAACGTCTGACCTCTGTGATTGCCAACAAGGGTTTTGCCACCAAGTACTAAGTCATGTTTTGCAGAGGGGTCAAATTCTTATTTCCCTCATTAAAATGCAAATCAATTGATAACATTTTTGACCTGCGTTTTTCTGGATGTTTTTGTTGTTTTTCTGTCTCTCACTGTTGAAATAAACCGACCATTAAAATTATAGACTGATCATTTCTTTGTCAGTGGGCAAACGTACAAAATCAGCAGGGGATCAAATACTTTTTTCCCTCACTGTAGATATAGTATCATTAGACAGATATGGTTTCAGCACTACGTCTTAGGCATTGTTCAACATGTTAAATAATATGCATCCTAATATTGCAATGTTATTACCTTGATGCACTGTGATTGTATTTTGATTATGATCAGTATCATTTGTTTTGCTAGAGGTACCATAGTATATGTTATATCTGTGTGTTCCAGTGCTGGTCTAGGTCTGGTATGTGCTCAGTGCTCGGGCTGTTTTTACAGAGTCTCTTCCATTGATTCCCACTCTCTTTTATTTATGTTTGTTTACTGTGCCGTTTGACTCGAGAAGCTGCCTATCGTTTTTATTGTCCAATGCAATGAAGGGTGCTTTTATCACCATTTGCCACCAGGTCAAAGGTGACAATGGAGACAAATGGGCTACTGTACAGAGTGATGAACAGACTGCTCTGAACCAGGGAACATACATCCAATTCATGGATCGCAACGCTCCATTGTTTAACCATTGGAAACAATTGACTGCATCCTGAAACAAATCGGCCTAAAGAAAGAAACATTTGCCAGGATATACAGTAGGGCTGTGAATGACCAGGAACCTCACGATACTATATCACGATACTTAGGTGCCGATAAGATATGTAATTCGATTCTCACGATTCTATATGTATTGCGATTCGATACTGTGATTTTATTGCGATTCGATGTTCCAAACATATTGCTCACCATTTGTATGCTGCAGAGGGACAAGAGAGAGCCATGAGAAAACAAGTTTTGATCATTTATGGAAATTAAAGTGCTGAAAACCAATGGTCTCCCTATTTAAAAAGAAGTTGGAGGACAAGCTATGAAGGAAACATACTGGAGTTTTGGTGCCGGTAAAGCCAACTAGCACAAAAATAATATTGCGATATTGTCAAAACGATATGATATATGATCCAAAATAATATCCCGATATGTAACTCTATCGATTTTTTCCCCCATCACTAATATACAGTATATCGAAAACCAGGTGAAATGGGATTGTTTGTTCATGTATACATAAACAAACATTTTTCTGATACATTATAGACTGGTGTGAATCTGAAACATATTAGACTGTGTACAGTGAGGGAGATGACCAATACATTTTGGTAATACACCACTGTATGTTTCACTTTGCCTTGTGATCCATCTCCCAATAGCGCATTTTGAAACTCTGTGGAGACGGCACTGCTGCATTGCATCCTGGATATCTCTGTCCCTCCACTTGGTATTTCTCTCAGACAGCGTAACCTTGGCAAAATGTCATGTGACTCATGGCGCTAAACACCACTTTGCCCATTAGTTGTGTTGGTTGACCAATATATGAATTATTCCCGCTGTATTGTTCAGGAATTGATCCCAATGGTGTTGCCAAGTTGATGAAGTGCAGTATGGAGGTTGAGTGTTAGTAATTACTCACCGTGTGTTGGGAGCAGCGGGCCACGTACCGTGAGAGGGGCAGGCACATTAGCGAAATACAAATGAAGGCTAGGCCTTACTGGTGCTGCTACTTCTTTAAGCTCATGCCAGTCCTTTTACACTGCCGTGTCCTTGGACCAGGGCTGTTTTTCATGCTTCCACCAGCTAGGTGTTGTCTGGCTAATGAAGGTGGGTTTTAATTTGGTTAACTGCTGCAGGGATCAGAGGTTTGGGTATCTGTATGGAGGGGATAGCGTTAAATGGGCGGCAAGGACGGGATCCATTGGCTTGAAGAGGCCCAGCCCCCATTGGCTATTTATAGAGTGTATTATGCTGTGTGCAAGAGGACAGGGCATCTAGCAAGGGGGGCTAATGCAAATATAAGGAGGATACACTCGCCCCTTGATAGTGCTTTAGCGACTCGTGGTATATTTCCACACAAGACATAAAAGGCGAGAGTGGGAGGAGTGGGAACATCTATGTGAAGTGCTTTGAATCCATTGAACCTTATTGTTCAAGGCCAACAGCATTTACCATCAGAAAGCCAAGACATATGGTGGGAGCGAGGTGAAAAATAAGTTATTCGGAGGCAGTGAGAATTCCCTAACCCCTTCTATAGCATAGGGAGGGTGCCATCCATAAGTCCGCTACAATACCATTAAGCATGTCACGTGAATAGGAAATTACAAGAAACCGTGGACTAAGAATTCCCCCAGTCTCTCTCTTTTTTTCTCTCACTCCCCCTCTTCTCTCTCTCTCACACTCTCTTTCTCTCCGTAATATGGAGAGGTTTCTTCATTAAAACTGACAGAGAAGTCAGAGGCAGGGGAAGTGTTATAGCTCTGCAGACCTGTCACCACTTTCTCCACAAACTATAATTTAATGCTGTACAATAATTGAAATAATTCTTTCATTTACTGACGAGCCTGCCAAATATTGAACTCGAAAACTGCCGACAGGAAAGATAATGGCTTTTTCTTTTAAAATTCATTTTCTATTCTAATGTATTAAATACATAAATTCCCTCGCTAATGGTTGGCGCGAGCCAGAGAAACAGCCCATTCAATTACACATTTAGTGGGAGGTTTTATGCTTTAAACAAGAACAACTCTAATAAATGGCAATAAATCTGTGGAGGTGTCCATTTTTCCGCAGCCCTAAATGTGTGTTTAGTTAATCCCTTGCTCTGCGTCGGCCATTTTGCAGGAGGTAATGGGGAAGGTTTTGCAGCAAGCAGGACACTATTAGGAAAATGAGCATTAACGTTTGTCAAAACTGGTAGAGAGGGGAAAGAGAGACCTCACACCTTAGTGTGGATCAATTCTGAGCAATATCCCTTGCGAGCAGTATCCTTAAAAAAATATGAATTAATTTTTTTCTACAAAGTTTATTCTCTCTTATGCAGTCATATGATAAGTGGTATTTTCTTAACCATTTTTACACTCGTGGGAATTGGTCTATATGGATAGAGCTACAGTGAGGGAAAAAAAAGTATTTGATCCCCTGCTGATTTTGTACGTTTGCCCACTGACAAAGACATGATCAGTCTATAATTTTAATGGTAGGTTTATTTGAACAGTGAGAGACAGAATAACAACAAAAAAATCCAGAAAAATGCATGTGAACATTTTTATAAATGTATTTGCATTTTAATGAGGGAAATAAGTATTTGACCCCTCTGCAAAACATGACTTAGTACTTGGTGGCAAAACCCTTGTTGGCAATCACAGAGGTCAGACATTTCTTGTAGTTGGCCACCAGCTTTGCACACATCTCAGGAGGGATGTTGTCCCACTCCTCTTTGCAGATCTTCTCCAAGTCATTAAGGTTTCGAGGCTGACGTTTGGCAACTCGAACCTTCAGCTCCCTCCACAGATTTTCTATGGGATTAAGGTCTGGAGACTGGCTAGGCCACTCCAGGACCTTAATGTGCTTTTTCTTGAGCCAGTCCTTTGTTGCCTTGGCCGTATGTTTTGGGTCATTGTCATGCTGGAATACCCATCCACGACCCATTTTCAATGCCCTGGCTGAGGGAAGGAGGTTCTCACCAAGATTTGACGGTACATGGCCCCGTCCATCGTCCCTTTGATGCGGTGAAGTTTTCCTGTCCCCTTAGCAGAAAACCCCCCCAAAAGCATAATGTTTCCACCTCCATGTTTGATGGTGGGGATGGTGTTCTTGGGGTCATAGGCAGCATTCCTCCTCCTCCAAACACGGCGAGTTGAGTTGATGCCAAAGAACTCCATTTTGGTCTCATCTGACCACAACACTTCACCCAGTTCTCCTCTGAATCATTCAGATGTTCATTGGCAAACTTCAGACGGGCCTGTATATGTGCTTTCTTGAGCAGGGGGACCTTGCGGGCGCTGCAGGATTTCAGTCCTTCACGGCGTAGTGTGTTACCAATTGTTTTCTTGGTGACTATGGTCCCAGCTGCCTTGAGATCATTGACAAGATCCTCCCGTGTAGTTCTGGGCTGATTCCTCACCGTTCTCATGATCATTGCAACTCCACGAGGTGAGATCTTGCATGGAGCCCCAGGCCGAGGGAGATTGACAGTTCTTTTGTGTTTCTTCCATTTGTAATCGCACCAACTGTTGTCACCTTCTCACCAAGCTGCTTGGCGATGGTCTTGTAGCCCATTCCAGCCTTGTGTAGGTCTACAATCTTGTCTCTGACATCCTTGGAGAGCTCTTTGGTCTTGGCCATGGTGGAGAGTTTGGAATCTGATTGATTGATTGCTTCTGTGGACAGGTGTCTTTTATACAGGTAACAAACTGAGATTATGAGCACTCCCTTTAAGAGTGTGCTCCTAATCTCAGCTCGTTACCTGTATAAAAGACACCTGGGAGCCAGAAATCTTTCTGATTGAGAGGGGGTCAAATACTTATTTCCCTCATTAAAATGCTAATCAATTTATAACATTTTTGACATGCGTTTTTCTGGATTTATTTGTTGTTATTCTGTTTCTCACTGTTCAAATAAACCTACCATTAAAATTATAGACTGATCATTTCTTTGTCAGTGGGCAAAGGTACAAAATCAGCAGGGGATCAAATACTTGTTTCGCTCACTGTAAATTGAAATGTTTCATACAGAAGATATATGAAAATGCATAACCATTGAATCAATTGATAGGGTACATTTTGGAGATAATGGGAAAATTGTTAGACCAAATGTGAGTACACAACAGTTCTCTTGACACAAGACTGAATCAAAAAATTACACTGTTGATTTTATGTGCGTTTTACATTTACTGTACTTTTCGTCGCATTTGTTGATAATGAAATCTGAAAATACTCTGGATACATTCAGTGACATAATAACAATATTCCGGTAAAATGTGGGGCAGGTGCAACATAAGACAAAACATTTACAAGTGTTTGAGAGAGAGGACTAACTGGTGTCTGTCATGCCCTGGCTCTGGGGACTCTTATATGTTGAGCCAGGGTGTGGATTGTCTATGTGTGATTTTCTATGTTTTGTTCTAGTTCGTGTTTTCTATGTTGGCCAGGGTGGTTCCCAATCAGAGGCAGCTGATTCTCGTTGTCTCTGATTGGGAACCATACTTAGGCAGCCTGTTGGCACTAGTTATTTGTGGGATCTTGTTCCGTAAGGTTTGTTTTGGTGTATAACCTAGGACTTCACGTATCGTTTGGTTTGTTGTTTTGTTCGTGTGTGTTAAGTACGTTAATTAATAAAGATGTACGCCTACCACGCTGCGCCTTGGTCCGCTTCCTGTAACGATCGTGACAGAAGATCCCACCTCGACTGGATCAAGCAGCGTGACGAGGAGAGAGGATGGACCTGGGAGGAGATGAGTGAGAGTCTGGCAAGAGGGATGGAGGCCATGAGCACGGGGGAGAGAAAAGCCCAAAACATTTTTAGGGGGGGCTCACGCCGTGGACGACGAGGCAGCAGGAGGCCGCGATAGAGCAGTTCAGCCGGTTAGCAGAGGAGGCCGTGAGGTTACGGTGGTCACTGGTCACGAGGGAGAAGGAGAGTGTGGAGGCACGGCGAGAGGAACTGAGTAGGCAGCAGAGGGAGCGGAGGTTTATGAGGAAACCCAGTCCCGCTCCTCGCACCAAGCAAGTGGTGTGTGTCACCAGTCCGGTCCGGCCCATTCCTGATCCCGCACAAGGCCAGTGGTGTGTGTTCCCAGTACGGTCAGGCCCGTTCCTGCTCCCCGCACTAAGCCTGTGGTGCACGTCGCCAGCCCGTTCCGGCCTGTTCCTGCTCCCCGCACCAAGCCAGTGGTGCGCGTCGCCAGCCCGGTCCGGCCTGTTCCTGCTCCCCGCACCAAGCCAGTGGTGCGCGTCGCCAGCCCGGTCCGGCATGTTCCTGCTCCCTGCACCAAGCCAGTGGTGCGCGTCGCCAGCCCGGTCCGGCCTGTTCCTGCTCCCCGCACCAAGCCAGTGGTGCGCGTCGTCAGCCCGGTCCGGCCCGTTCCTGCTCCTCGCACCAAGCCAGTGGTGCGCGTCGTCAGCCCGGTCCGGCCCGTTCCTGCTCCCCGCACCAAGCCAGTGGTGCGCATCGTCAGTCCGGCTCCACACCGGAGCCAGAGCAATCTGCTCCACCGATGTCCAGTCCAGCTCCGGCCAGCGGGGCCAGACCAGACCAGGGGAGCTACGGGGGGGTAGTGAGAGAGTGGTGGTCACGCCCAGAGCCGGATCCGCCTCCGAGGCGGAATGCCCACCCGGCCCCTACCCTCTTGTGTTTGGTTGGCGCGGTCGCAGTCCGCGCCTTTGGGGGGGGGGGTACTGTCACGCCCTGGCTCTGGGGACTCTTATATGTTGAGCCAGGGTGTGGATTGTCTATGTGTGATTTTCTATGTTTTGTTCTAGTTCGTGTTTTCTATGTTGGCCAGGGTGGTTCCCAATCAGAGCCAGCTGATTCTCATTGTCTCTGATTGGGAACCATACTTAGGCAGCCTGTTGGCACTAGTTATTTGTGGGATCTTGTTCCGTAAGGTTTGTTTTGGTGTATAACCTAGGACTTCACGTATCGTTTGGTTTGTTGTTTTGTTCGTGTGTGTTAAGTACGTTAATTAATAAAGATGTACGCCTACCACGCTGCGCCTTGGTCCGCTTCCTGTAACGATCGTGACAGTGTCTCCATGTGGCCACACACCTCTCCAAAGTGTGCACAGTTCCTAAGCAATTTCAATGCACTTTTATGACTCAAAGAAGAGTCTTCAACTACAAGGTAGCTACTTGTTTGAGCTCTCCTAACTGTGCCATTTAGGAACTAGAGCAAAGACACTTGTAGTTGTTTCGTTTGGAACACAACCCTGCATCCCCACCATCACACAATTACTGTTGTTTACGCAATACAAAACAGCCCATTATACATCACAATCTGGGTCAGGTGGGCATAATTTGAAAGCTTGTTCTATTGCAAAAATGACTAGCTAAGTTATAAAATATGATCTTACAGTGTTAGGCTTTCACAAGGCAATTCAAATAAACAGATAATAATTTTGGTGTGTATAGAAAGGAGTCATGAGTGCATTCAGGTGTGTGTTCTGCAGCAAATGTTCTTCACAATAAACAAAGAACAACCCAGTGTATGACAACATGTCATCTTGTAACTGTACATTAAATCATAGTGATCATAAACATTGACACTGTATATGACATTAGTTTCATGATTTGGAAATGTGAAGTGCAGATTTGGACTCACAGGTGTTAGGCTTGCTTGTATGACATCAAAGTGGTATTTATTTATCCTTCAGAACACATTGAGTCCTCTTAATCACAGCATTTCCCTCACTCAGACAACATTTTTTCTAAAGTTGGTCAATTAACGGGAGGGATGGGGGCATCTTCTTGTCGTGTGCGGTGCTCAAGTTCAGAACAGCTGTCAGTCAAAACCCATACAGCGCTGTGAATCTCAGACCCTGAGATCTGACGTCATGTATAGCATGTTACTGTACAGCCACTGCATTCCAATTTAGGCACTTATTCATGTCCAAATCTGCCTTTTCAACCCGAATGCGGGTACAAGTGTAAAGGTTTTGTCTCCCGAGTGGCGCACTGCATCGCAGTGCTAGCTGTGTCACTAGAGATCCTGGTTCGAATCCAGGCTCTGTCATAGCCGGCCGCGACCGGGAGACCCATGGGGCGGTGCACAATTGGCCCAGCGTTGTCCAGGGTAGGGGAGGGAATGGCCGGCAGGGATGTAGCTCAGTTGGTAGAGCATGGTGTTTACAACGCCAGGGTTCGATTTCCACGGCGGGGTATAAAAAATAATGTATGCACTAACTGTAAGTCGCTCTGGATAAGAGCATCTGCTAAATGACGTAAATGTTAATGTTCTAATAGTTTACCCTACCAATACATATGCTTATCTTACTAATACTTATGTGATACTGTTTTGTTTTATACTGTTTGAGTAGTTTTATAAAACTCCATGCCTGTCCACTGCACCAAGTTGTCTTCTTTTGTAGTCAAACTCATCCCATGAGGCTTTCACACTACAGTCCAGTACATCGTCACCCTGTGCCCTGAGGTCAGTTACTCCAGCCAACAGGTAATTACAGGTGGCCTCTTCTGTCTGGCCATAAACGAGAGCGGTCAGGGGAGTAACCACTGGTAAGAGCTTTGTAGCCTGAGGCCATTATTCAACCACTGTGTTGAAAGAGAAACTTCCGTTCTCTCTCTTTCTCTCTCTCTCTCTCTCTCTCTCTCTCTCTCTCTCTCTCTCTCTCTCTCTCTCTCTCTCTCTCTCTCTCTGTCTGTCTGTCTGTCTGTCTGTCTGTCTGTCTGTCTGTCTGTCTGTCTGTCTGTCTGTCTGTCTCTCCTCCATCAAGTTTTTTATATTCCATAGCAGTGATGATTCAGTGGCAATGGGATCCCCCGGATGAGTGGAGAGAGAGAGAGGGAGGAGAGTGGAGATAGAGAGGGGGGTAGTGGAGAGAGATACAGAGGAGGGGGACAGAGAGAACGGAAGGGGTGAGTGAGGGAAAGAGAAAGCAGAGATGGGGTGAGAGAGAAAGAGAGAGCAGGGAACTGATGAAACAGAGGGTAAAGGGAGATGGAAAGAGAGCTAAAAAGAGAGAGAGGTGGAGAGGTACTTGGGCCTTTGCCTGAGAGTCTAAGAGATGAGTGCTTTATTTACTGCAAGCGCTCCACACTTACATCAAGGTCCTGTTCCACCAAGCCTCTTATTTTATAACGGGAACACATCTTTGCGTTCAGCTAAAACGCCTGCAACCATAAACACACATTAGTCCACACCCACCCCTCCCTCCCTCCACACACACACACACACACACACACACACACACACACACACACACACACACACACACACACACACACACACACACACACACACACACACACACACACACACACACACACACACACACACATGGACACACACACACATGGACACACACACACATACACACTCCGTCCCCACTACCACCCCCTCATAGACATACACACCATACCGACACTACCTGCCATATCACTTGAGTGGATAGTTCAGGCCAACTTTCACATGAGATTACAAATGATAATAGGAGTTGCCTAGTGACATAAAAGCATGCATGTTTATGCGCTCTATCATTGACTTCTCTCTCTGTGGGTTTTTCCACATTACATCAGGGATAGTGTTTTCCCTCGGAATGGAATTTGACTCAATCTGCAAAGTGGGGTTGAAATGGGCCTGAGGAGGATATGTGAGTACCTGTTAATGTCAACTCCCACAGTAAAACAGTGGGGACTGACAGTGTGTGTATCATTACTCGAAGCTCACAGCTCCTGTTTTCAGATTGAATAACACGATTAAAGTCCCCTTGGCTGTTTATTAGCATCAAGTTATGTGAATATAATCTTAAAATCAGTTTGGCATAATGCAGATTCTAATTACTGTTAGAGTTCCTTATGGAATCAAGACATATGTGAATATTCTCCACACAGAAAACTAGCCTCTCTCTGTAGCTTCTCCCATATTCAGATCAGATTCCTCCCTTCCTCTCACCACAGCACGACACATTCCTCCACCTCACACACACCTCAGCAATCCAACATGGCCGCCGTCAATGGGGAGATATGTTTGATTGATTAAGGGAGCTTTTACCAATACAAGGAGAGAGGAAACCGATCCCCGAAATCCACTTACGTATCAGCGGGGTGCTTTTATCCCTCCCCATGAACATGATATATGGCGGCGGTCGATGCGTTGGGCTGCTTACACGTGACTACATAATGAAATGGCGGGGTAACCTGAGAGAGCGCGGGCCCCTTACCGAGGAGCATTTAGTTAAGTGTACAGATTAGCATAAGAAAAGCAATCGCATAACATCAACAGGGACCTCTAATTGAGCCATTGTTCATGTAAGCGGGGGAACATCGCCATTCGCTCTCCCCCTACCCTCCTCTCACCACCTACCACACACACACACACACACACACGCACATACATGCACACACACTCCACTGATCCGTTCTCGTTCCATGGGTTCTGAGAGTGTTATGAACAGGGTGTGTGTGTGTTTACGTATGTGTGTTTGTGTGTGTGTGTGCACCCACTGGGTAGAAGGCATCCTTCACCATTGATCCCCACTCCTCTACAGGAACAGGAAAGAAGGGGAATTAGCGAGTGGACGCTATCTCCGCCAATAATGAGCAGGCTGGTTATAATGTGAAATCCATCGCCTTCCAATCGAGGCCATTGATCAGGGGGGGCTCCTGTTTATTAGATGTGTACCCCTCCTCTCTTAATGTCAGATCTCCCCTACTGTATCTTCCTCTTTCATGTAGCCTACACCCTCTCAAACACAGTCAGCGGACATTAGCCAATGCAGGGAATACCAACTGATCACTTAGCATTGCTTTCACAAAGGTTTGATCCTCTTCCTTGCCTTTACATTAGAGTCAATACATTGCTATTGTGATGCTATCTCTATTGTGATATCTCTATTATAGTTGCAGATATCAAGATGAAGAGTTTTAACTTTGAGAGCAAGTGTAATGTGACCTTTGACTCTCAGGTACTACACCACGATAGTACTGTCTACCCTCCACTTTCTACTCCCACAATGCTGAGAACAAAGCACAAAGTTCTTCATCTCACAGCAGTTAATAAAGTTGCTGTAAAACAGCTCTAAAGACCTCGGACTGGTTGCATCAGAAGTGGAATGCAGGATGGAGACAGAGAGACAAATGGGTTCAGTCACCTTGGCATGGGGCGCTTTGCTTTCCCCTCTGTTTCCCCTCTGACTTTGACTGTGTGGAGTGGATGTCTTGCTCCCTCAAAGCTTTTAACAGGCAGCCGTAATAGCCCTGTGGTTTTGAAGAGGCCAAGGATGGAGCTAGATGTAACGTCTCCCTCTGAAGCTACCAGTGCGCTGGCGTCTTCTGTGGTCTCAGATGTGTTCTAAGTTATGCTTAATGCACAGACAGGTAATCTATCTGAAGTCAGGAGGATGCTTGAGGATGCTTTATAGCGATTTAGGGGAGAAATCAGAAACCCAATGTGGTATTAGCCCCAGTGTCTCCTGTGATTATCCCAAGCCATTATGCAGAGGTGATTGTGGATTGGTTCCGTTTTGGAGGATAGAGGATACAGATCTGGTTGTTTTGGTCAGAAGAGCTCGGAGATAAGAACACCTTCACACTGGGTCAGACGGACGGCGGCCATGATGGCTGCTGTGTTTGATCAGGTTAGAGTTGGAGAGATGGTGTCCGTCCGTGGGGCTGTGTATCATTGGTTTATAACAATAGATGTGATGTGATTGAGGTAAGGTTTGAGCGGAAAATAGTTCCTAGCCTCTTGGTTTTCCTCAAGTTGTCTTATATCCTGATTGTGGGAATACCGTCAGCCATTAGGCAGTTTGGTTGGAAACAAGGCCTCCTCATTAAGCATAACCAAGTACAAGCGGTATGCAATCTGTTCCTGTCATTTTACAATGACATCAGCCTGAGTTGGTTCCTGGAATGAAAATGGTTTATTAATCAGACATGTTTTTGTACTGTGGTGTCTGTTTATGTTTCACATCATAATGGTGAAAAGAAACTAAAGCAAGGAAATGAATGAATCTGCCGTAACTAATATACACAGATTACAGAAACACACAGACACCGTCCCTACCAATGATAACTTCTATCCTCCTTCCCCACAGCCTGGTTCTCCTGAGACCACCAGGCTCTCAGAGCAGAGGGAAGACGCTAGCTTCCGGAGGCAGCGACAGCACTTCTTCCTCTGAAACAGAAGAACCCATTACATCTTTTCATTTTTCTCTCCCCTCCTCCTTCCCTCGCTCTTTCTTTCCGTCTCCCTCCCTCTCTCTCCACATCGCTGTGGCTTGATCCATTTCATGTTTAGTGAAACTCCCCAAAGGCGAGCCAACGCCAGGCAACGAGATGCCGCAAATCTTTGATATCTTAAACAGAGGGCATGGTGCCAGTGTTCTTGCCAGATAGGGAGTCGACGCGGTAATCCAACAGAGGAACATTGCCCCTGAATCAAACAAAATGAATAAATAATCGGGGCTACAGACACACTTTCATACTTGCGGTGCGTGTCCGTGGAGGATTGGCTTACCAGCCCAAGTGATTAGTCTAGTCTGCCGGCAGAATCGTTTGCTTTCTGTGGCTCAGCCATTTACAGTATGATATAATACAGCGTGCGGCTTGGATCCAGCCACACAGCCCAACAGCCCAACGGTCCACAGAGGTACAATTTATTAGTTCCCCCCAACAAAACAAATCGCATTAGTCATCTTTACTCAATACCTCTGGTCTCACAATACATACAGTAAATATTCTGTGTAACAATGTATGCTCACTGCTTCAGTGCTTTAAAATGATATGATTGCTTATTTGGTACAGTTAAAACCACAGTCATTGTTAAGTTAGTAATACCATTTCAATTAATTTACCTGCAGTCAACTATGTATTTTTGTATTTTTTATTATATGTTTTTGAGAGGCGTATTAGTATTCCCTAGAGTATTTCTCAACAATATGAATCATCCAATGGCAGTCAATCTATGTCAGTTATGCAGCCATAAAGAATGTGTGTTTGGTTTTGTGTAGGCCTGCTGCTTTGGGTGGTTCATTTACTGTACAACAGGAGATTCCAGAGGTTCCAGGGGAAGGAAATACAGTTGCTTTTTCTATATTTGCTCATTTTTTATCCACAGTATAAATATGTAGAGGTGATAACCACTTTCTATTCAGATACATTTTGATTATAATCTTATTCAAAACAATGCTGCAAACATTTACACTTTTTGGCATTTATCTTCAATAACTTTACATGTTGCTACACCCCCTCCTCCAGCCTTTCCCCATAAAAAACAACAACAACAAAAAAACATTTTCTTTGATTTTCCTGTAGATAGTGTTGCTATGCCTGAAGTTGAGTTAATAAACAACCAAGCAGAGATAATATTTTTCATTCCCAAATCGATTTTCATAAGGTTGCATTGTTAATGTTTATATTTCAGCAACCTCTCTCCTGTTTATACAATGGAGGGTATTAAAAGGGAGATTACATTTTACCGGCTGAATATAATACAAACACAAAATTATACTTCTATTTTCAGGGCAAGCTGTGCATTGTCATTTATTTATGAGTTTTGTTCCTCTCCTTTCTCTTTCCTCACCCAGCAGTAAATATGGAAATTGTGTCTGTCTGTTTGTGTGTATTACATTTTCTGTGAGTGTGTGTATGTGTGTGTATGTGCATGTTTGAGTGTGAGTGTGTGTGTGCATTCACATGCTTGAGGCCTGTGTATATGTGTGTTGGTATTACACTGAATGCCATTCCAGCTAACACTTCTTCAGTCTGAACTGGAGGCCTGAGGGACGACAGAGACCTATCCAGCTCCATCAATAACGCACTCCCTTGTCCTATTGTACTACTGACTGTGAATCATATACCCACAATCGCTCCACTCCTTCCCTCTCTACCACCACTCTCTTCCTCTCTCTCTCCACTCTTTTCCTCTCTACCACCACTCTCTTCCTCTCTCTCCACTCTTTTCCTCTCTACCACCACTCTCTTCCTCTCTCTCTCCACTCTTTTCCTCTCTACCACCACTCTCTTCCTCTCTCTCCACTCTTTCCCTCGCTCTCCACTCCTTCCCTCTCTACCACCACTCTCTTCCTCTCTCTCTCCACTCTTTCCCTCTCTACCACCACTCTCTTCCTCTCTCTCCACTCTTTTCCTCTCTACCACCACTCTCTTCCTCTCTCTCTCCACTCTTTTCCTCTCTACCACCACTCTCTTCCTCTCTCTCTCCACTCTTTCCCTCTCTACCACCACTCTCTTCCTCTCTCCACTCTTTTCCTCTCTACCACCACTCTCTTCCTCTCTCTCTCCACTCTTTCCCTCTCTACCACCACTCTCTTCCTCTCTCTCTCCACTCTTTTCCTCTCTACCACCACTCTCTTCCTCTCTCTCCACTCTTTTCCTCTCTACCACCACTCTCTTCCTCTCTCTCTCCACTCTTTTCCTCTCTCCCACCACTCTCTTCCTCTCTCTCCACTCTTTCCCACCACTCTCTTCCTCTCTCTCCACTCTTTCCCTCGCTCTCCACTCTTTCCCTCTCTCCCACCACTCTCTTCCTCTCTCTCCACTCTTTCCCACCACTCTCTTCCTCTCTCTCCACTATTTTCCTCGCTCTCCACTCTTTCCCTCTCTACCACCACTCTCTTCCTCTCTCTTGCCACTCTTCCCCTCTCTACCACCACTCACTGCCAGCATTACTGTCTGTCTCCATTACTCTGACATGTGGGAGGAGATGGATCATTTTGGTTGTTCCCAGAATCAACAGACAGTAAAGAGAGTATGGGGAGGATATTAGAAACAATATTATGACCCATTGTTCGAAAACCCCTTACATGCCCCTTAAATTAGCCATAGTCATGCTTATTGGTAGACAGTAGTCATAATGGCCAATTCAGACTTTGATGTGTCTCTGTTTTCCTCCTTAACTCGGCAGAGTGCTGAAACAGCGTCTGATTCATTTTTTATGTATTCAGAAGTCTAAGAAATTGGATCAGCCATAATAATGACTGCTCATCACAAAATCAAAAGTAAACCTGTATCAAAGTTCTTCCTTACAGTAAAACGATTTTAAAAAAATCACGGCTACTTTTCAATGATACATGAGAGTTTTACTGAAATCTTTGGTATTGATTTTTTGGTGTGATTTCTGGAATATAGCTTATTTGATGGTTCTCCTTTTTCCCATCCCCTCTCTCTCTTTCTAAGGGTTTTCATTTTAATAGCTCACATTAGTTAAAATGGTGCTGCGGTGCTTGGCTAAAGGCTAATGCTAATCTATGTGCATGACAGGACAGAGTGTTGATAGAACTGTGATGTCTGGATGATAATTGATGAGAGGTGTACAATTCAGGTCCATCTTTTACTAATTAATAAGATCAATGTCCTCAAATCCTCTCTAAGTTGTTCTCAACGCAAACCAAAGAAAGGAATGTAATTTTGTCTAATGTTTTTTATACCTTAGGAGTGGCCTAAAAATCTGTAAAAACCTCTGCAGTCTTGATTCCCAGAAGGAATGGGAAAGATGTCTTTGTTGAAAATGTTTGCTAAATAAACTAAAGTAAAAAAAGTAACACAATAAAATAACAGTAACGAGGCTATATACAGGAGGTACCAGTACTGAGTCAATATGCGGGGGTACGGGTTAGTCGAGGTAATTGAGGTCATACATACAGTACCAGTGAAAAGTTTGGACACACCTACTCATTCAAGGGTTTTTCTTTATTATTACTATTTTCTACATTGTATAATAATAGTGAAGACATCAAAACTATTAAATAACTCATATGGAATCATGTAATAACCAAAAAAGTGTTAAACAAATCAAAATATATTTTAGATTTTAGATTCTTCAAAGTAGCCACCCTTTGCCTGGATGACAGCTTTGCACACTCTTGGCATTCTTTCAACCAGCTTCACCTGGAATGCTTTTCCAACCGTCTTGAAGGAGTTCCCACATATGCTGAGCACTTGTTGGCTGCTTTTCCTTCACTCTGTGGTCCAACTCATCCCAAACCATCTCAATTGGGTTGAGGTTGGGTGATTGTGGAGGCCAGGTCATCTGATGCAGCACTCCACTCTCCTTCTTGGTCAAATAGCCCTTACACAGCCTGGAGGTGTGTTGGGTCATTGTCCTGTTGAAAAACAAATGATAGTCCCACTAAGCACAAACCAGATGGGATGGCGTATCGCTGCAGAATGCTGTGGTAGCCATGCTGGTTAAGTGTGCCTTGAATTCTAAATAAATCACTGACAGTGTCACCAGCAAAGCACCCCCACACCATCGCTCCTCCTCCATGCTTCACGGTGGGAACCACACATGTGGAGATCATCCGTTCACCTACTCTGCGTCTCACAAAGACACAGCGGTTGGAACCAAAAATCTCAAATTTGGACTCATCAGACCAAAAGACAGATTTCCACCGGTCTAATGTCCATTGCTCGTGTTTCTTGGCCCAAGCAAGTCTCTTCTTATTATTGGTGTCCTTTAGTAGTGGTTTCTTTGCAGGAATTCGACCATGAAGGCCTGATTCACACAGTCTCCTCTGAATAGTTGATGTTGAGATGTGTCTGTTACTTGAACACTGTGAAGCATTTATTTGGGCTGCAATTTTTGAGGCTGGTAACTCTAATGAACTTATCCTCTGCAGAGGTAACTCTGGGTCTTCCATTCCCGTGGTGGTCGTCATGAGAGCCAGTTTCATCATACACTTGATGGTTTTTGCGACTGCACTTGAAGAAACTTTCAAAGTTCTTGATATTTTCCATATTGACTGACCTTCATGTCTTAAAGTAATGATGGACTGTCGTTTCTTTTTGCTTATTTGAGCTGTTCTTGCCATAATATGGACATGGTCTTTTACCAAATAGGGCTATCTTCTGTATACCACCCCTACCTTGTCACAACACAACTGATTGGCTCAAACGCATTAAGACGGAAATAAATTCCATCAGAGCCGGTGTAGTAGGATTCAGTCTTAGTCCTGTATTGACGCTTTGCCTGTTTGATGGTTTGTCGAAGGGCATAGCGGGATTTCTTATAATCGTCCGGATTAGTGTACAGCTAGCTAAGGAGTTCACCTTTCAACCTATCATTTGACTGAATTTCTGGGTATCAAGATTGCAGACGATTTATAGATTTATGGAATAAACTCCCAAAATGTGTTTCAAGGTTGAAATACTCCTTTACCAATATTTGCCTTTGGCAATTAGACATTTAGTGTATAACAAATATCTGAAAAATATTGGACACAAACGGGAATGATGACGAATACCAAGACCGCAAATTCCAATTAGACAAACAGTGATGCTCACACACAATATCAACACCAAACCATGTCCATGTGACAACAATTCTATCTTCCCCAGATACCTCATCAGGTCTCTAGTGAAACCATGAGTGTCTTCATGCAGAAATATGAAAATGTATATCATATCAACACTATATACAGGTGTAGGATCTTAATTTGACTAGTATTGTCATAGCAGAATAATCCTGCATTAACAGGATTTGAATGTTTAGTCCATAATGTTGTTTGATCAGTGCTTAGGCTATTTGCAGGACAAAGGTAGGCTACATGAAAAGTGCAATACTGTTAGTGTGGGTTTTCAGTGAATTTGTGTAAATCACAAAGCTCATCTGCAGGAAAGTTCTCGGCAACATAAAAGTGATTAAATTAGGATCCTACACCTGTAGTACAGTCTCTCTCTTACACCACAGTAATCCAAGCAAATACACGTAAGTCTCAGAACGTGTTCAGGAATGATTCTCATTCACCTCCAGGTTAATTCAGCATCTAAACTGATCTGTCTCCCCTCATTTTAACGGGTCACAATGGTCTCTAGTGTAATGCACCGTGTGTACGGGGGGCTTCACAAAGTAGCGCTCCGGTATATGAGACAAGGAGAAAACAGAGTAAAGTAACCCCCATGTTTTCCATATCCGCCTTTCCTCTTCACGGCTGGGCTGTTGCTTGTTTTATTGCTGTCGTCAGCAAACCTTTATCATAATCAAAGGCCTTGCTACTTCGCTTTTACTTTACTTTTTGATTTCCTCTCGCTCTCTGTATCTCTACCACTCTCCCTCTCTCTTTCTCTGTGAGTTATGTTTGTGGCAGTGTTGCCTCTCTGCTGTGCCCTGTTAACACGGTGGGGCTGTAGAGCTAAGATTTCCTGCTCTGCGCTGACTGATTAGAATATGAAAGCGGAGCGTGGCTCAGACCACTAGTCCGCTCTGGCCCGGCAGTGTTAGCTGCTACCGCCTCTACCTCCTCTGCCTCCCTCTCTCTGACTCCCCTCCATGAATTAGGCATGAGGGGCCGCAGCCCGCTCCGCTCCACTCTGAGCTCCATGCCGAGACTAATACAGGCCTGTTTACGGGCACTCTGGGGCTTTGCCCGGCTAGAGGAGAAAACAAATCTCTCATTAGGAGGGTTTTACATCTCCAAACACTACGGTCATCATCAGAGACGGACGATATGTTTATGCTTTGATATTTATTCTCTTTTTTATTTTATTTTCCTAAGTAGTGATGGAGATGCTGGCCTTGGTTCTCTTCGTGGGCTGAGTGAGTTATCAGACAAGTTATGGAAGGATAGTCGTCAGCTTATGCCGGAGGATGATTATTATGGATACAAATGGATGGAAATTGTATGAGATATTCTACAGCTATGAATCCTGATGTATAGTGATGAACTATGTATTGTGTAGGTCACTAACCACAGTAATACAAGGAATGTATTGCATTGGTGTGTGCGGTCACACACACAGACACATGCAAACGCACGCATGCATGCACACGTGTTTGTGCAGAAGTGTGTGTGTCATTTATTTGTGGTGATAGTGTTTTAATGTGACACTGTATGAGTGGCCTTTGATAAATGTATCTCATTTTCAATCTCATATTTTGACTTGCAAATGAGAGCAAGCAGACTCGGCAAATCCACAATCAAAGTCGAAAGATTAATATGAGGGTACACATTATATAGGTACGTAATTCACACACGCTAGGTGTGACAAGTACAGTGGATCCACTCAGTCAGAATGGAATAATGCGGTGTGGAATAGATTATTAAGTTCCTAGAGGATTTTCAAAAATTCCAAGTTTGCCATTAAACTTTTTTGTCATTCCAGTTTTTTTTAAAGTATGTTAGAAATGTGTGTTTTTGTTCCGGATCCCTGGACATTGATTATTTTAAAAGGTAATACACAGAAATGTTGTCCAAGTACACCATAACTTTAATTAGTTATTTCTATTGTCATTCTCATATTTACATTGGGTAAATGGACTACAGTCATTGATTGAAGAGATCCACTACCCTTATCATCAGCTCATTTATTACAGTGGCAAAGTGCAAGTGTTCTCTCCTCTCCTATCCCTCCTCTTTCCCTCTCCCCCTTTCACACATTCACTCACTCTCTCACTCAGGCTGTGAGATAAAATTACTGCAGTGAGTGAATTGTACATTTCCGCAGTGCTGGATCATTCAAACCACAATGCCAGGCTTTAGTAACTGTAGAACGGCAGTAGACCCCTCCTTAATAGATCTCCTAGTCTGAGGTTTGATCGCTGTGACTTGTCAAGCCATTTTCACGAGACTTTTAGACAATCAAGGCATTCAAGCATCCCTTCATTCTTTTAGAGTGTGGTTGTTTTTTGCCTGATGCAGTAACCAGAGTTGCCTCGCTCCGTCTCCTGCCCATCTTGAGTCTCTAAGAGAGAGAGAAAGAGAGAGAAAACAAGCGACGGAGCGATGGAGCGATAAAGAGAGAGAGAGAGAGAGAGAATAACCGTGTCCTCCTTCTCTTCTCTGAGCCCTAGAGTAATTAGTGTAGGTAAGGCTGCAGTAATCAATAGTCCACTTGTTGACCATAGTGAGGGGCCCTTGTGTAGAGTGTAACAGAGTGCTGGTTCTGCCCCGAAGAGTGGAGTGCTCTTTGTGTCTGAGGGAGAGGTTAGGGAGGAGCCGATGAGGAGGTTGTCTCTCTTTGTGACACAGGTCAACAGGTTCATGTCCATTATGAAAGAGGGAAGAGAGGATAGAGAAAGGACAGTTGATGTCCTTGTGATAGACTGAGAGACCATAATGTCCCCCATCAAGTCCAGGAAGAAGAATCATCTCCCTTTTTGTCTTTATTTCCTTTTTATCCAAACTGTAAGTGGAGAGAATGAATATGCGAAAGAACTACATTTTTCAAATAAGCAATACAAAAAGTACAGGCATGGTGTCAACGCGTGCTGTAGGTGGGTGCAGTGGTGGAATCAAACGCAGGACACAGATGGATAATCCAACAGACTTTAGTGATCGCCAAACACGGCAATAGGTCCACTCTTGCCCGAAGGCGAAATACGCACGAAGGCGAACAAAACAAAAGCGCACAAACAGGTGCGTAAATACTCCAACAGTGGAGGGAAGCTCAACCGAGCGAAATACAGGAAACACGCCCTATACACGACTGACAAAAATCAATAACACACAACACTAGACAAACACAACGAGAAACTTATAGAACACTAATTAGGCTTAAACAAGAACAGGTGTGACAACAAACAGACAAAAGCAAATGAACATGAAACATACAACGGTGGCAGCTAGTATTCCGGAGACAACGAACGCCGAAGCCTGCCCGAACAAGGGAGAGAGGCAGCCTCGGCCGAAACCGTGACAGTAACCCCCCCTTGACGCGCGGCTCCAGACGTGCGCCGACTCCGGCCTCGGGGACGACCCGGAGGACGCGGAGCAGGGTGCGTCGGGTGCCCACGATGGAATTCCGTCAGGAGAGACGGGTCCAAGATGTCTCTCCTCGGCACCCAGCACCGCTCCTCCGGACCGTACCCCTCCCACTCCACTAGATACTGGAGACCCCCATCCGACGTCTCGAATCCAAGATGGACCTCACAGTGTACGCGGTGCCCCCTCGATGTCCAATGGGGGGCGGAGGAGTCTCCCTGATCTCACTTTCTTGGAGTGGGCCAGCTACCACCCGGCCTGAGAAGGGACACATGGAACGAGGGGGTTAATACTTTTATATTCAACAGGCAGTTGTAATTTGTAACACACCTCGTTCAACCTTCCCAGGACTTTAAATGGCCCTACAAACCGCCGACCCAGTTTCCGACAGGGCAGGCGGAGGGGCAGGTTTCTGGTAGAGAGCCAGACTCGATTACCAGGTGCGTACACCGGTCCCTCACTGCGGTGGAGATCGGCGCTCGCCTTATGACGTCGGAGGGCCCGCTGCAGGTGGACGTGTGCAGCGTTCGATGTCTCCTCCGAGCGCCGCGCCCACTCATCCACCGCAGGAGCCTCGATCTGGCTCTGCTGCCAAGGTGCCAGAACCGGCTGGTAACCTAGCACACATTGAAAAGGGGTTAGGTTAGTGGAGGAATGGCGTAGGGGAATTCTGGGCCATCTCGGCCCAGGAACGACTCTGCCCACTCCTCCGGCCGGTCCTGGCAGTATGTTCTAAGAAACCTACCCACATCCTGGTTCACGCGTTCCACCTGCCCATTACTCTCCGGGTGGTAACCCGAGGTGAGGCTCACCGAGACCCCCAACTGCTCCATAAAGGCTCTCCAGACCCTGGAGGTAAATTGGGGACCCCGATCAGACACAATATCCTCGGGTACCCCGTAGTGCCGGAACACATGGGTGAATAGTGCTTCGGCGGTTTGCAGGGCAGTAGGAAGGCCCGGCATGGGGAGCAAACGACAGGCCTTAGAAAACCGGTCCACAACGACCAGTATAGTGGTGTTCCCCTGTGAAGGAGGAAGGTCAGTAATGAAATCCACCGAGAGGTGAGACCATGGTCGTTGTGGAACGGGCAGGGGTAGTAACTTACCCCTAGGCAGATGTCTAGGCGCCTTACACTGGGCGCACACCGAGCAGGAGGAAACATAAACCCTCACATCCTTCGCCAACGTGGGCCACCAGTACTTGGCACTAAGACAGTGCACTGTCCGGCCGATACCAGGATGTCCAGAGGAGGGTGACGTGTGAGCCCAATAGATCAATCGATCCCGAACCTCGAGCGGAACGTACTTCCGACCCTCAGGGCATTGCGGTGGACTAGGGTCGGTGCGTGCCGCCCGCTCGAGCTCAGCATCGACCTCCCACACTACCCGGTGCCACCAGACACGACTCCGGCAGTATGGGAGTGGGCTCCACGGACCTCTCCTCCGTGTCATACCGCCGAGACAGCGCATCTGCCTTAGCGTTCTGTGACCCAGGGATGTACGTGATCTTAAATGTAAACCTGGTCAAGAACATATTCCATCTTGCCTGGCGAGGGTTCAGCCTCCTCGCTGCCCGGATGTACTCCAGGTTACGGTGGTCCGTCAAAATGAGGAAAGGGTGTTGAGCCCCCTCAAGCCAGTGCCTCCACACCTTTAGGGCCTGTACCACGGCTAACAGCTCCCTGTCCCCTACGTCATAGTTCCGCTCCGCCGGACTGAGCTTCTTAGAATAAAAATCACAGGGGTGGAGTTTAGGTGGCGCGCCAGACCGTTGTGAAAGCACGGCTCCTAGACCGGCCTCTGACGCGTCCACCTCTACCTGGAACGGCAAAGAGGGATCCGGATGCGCCAGCACCGGGGCCGAGGTAAACAGGTCCTTCAGCCTCCCAAACGCCCTGTCCGCCTCGGCCGACCACTGCAGACGCACCGGACCCCCTTTCAAAAGAGACGTGATGGGAGCTGCCACCTGTCCAAAACCCCGGATAAACCTCCTGTAGTAATTTGCAAACCCCAAAAACTGCTGCACCTCCTTCACAGTGGTTGGTGTTTGCCAATTACGCACGGCCCGACACCCGGTCTACCTCCATCTTCACCCCTGACGCAGACAACTGATACCCCCAAAAAGAAGACCGACTCCTGGAAAAACAGACACTTCTCTGCCTTAACATACAGGTCGTGCTCCACCAGCCTCCGCAACACTCGGCGCACCAGGGCCACATGCTCGACACGGGTAGGCGAGTACACGAGAATGTCATCTATGTACACAACCACCCCCTGCCCCTGCATGTCCCTGAAGATCTCATCCACGAATGATTGGAAAACTGACGGAGCGTTCATCAACCCGTATGGCATGACCAGATACTCGTAATGGCCCGAGGTGGTACTAAAGGCTGTCTTCCATTCATCGCCCTCCCTGATGCGCACCAAGTTGTAAGCGCTCCTGAGATCTAATTTAGTGAAGAAGCGCGCCCCATGCAATGACTCAGTCATGGTCGCAATCAGCGGGAGTGTATAACTGTACTTCACCGTAATCTGATTGAGACCACGGTAATCGATGCACGGGCGCAAACCACCATCCTTCTTCTTCACAAAAAAGAAACTCGAGGACGCAGGGGAAGTGGAAGGCCGTATGTATCCTTGTCTCAGAGATTCGTCTATGTAGGTCTCCATAGCTTTTTTCTCCTCTTGAGACAGAGGATACACATGGCTCCGTGGGAGCGCAGCTCCTGCCTGGAGGTCTATCGCACAATCTCCCTGCCTATGGGGCGGCAACTGCGTCGCCCTCGACTTACTAAACGCAATAGCCAAATCCCCATACTCAGGGGGAACGTGCAATGCGGGCACCTGGTTTGGACTCTCCACCGAGGTAGCCCCCTACGGAAACGCCTAAACATCTACCCACACACTGGGCAGACCACTCCATCAGAGCCCTCTCCTGCCATGAAATAGATGGGTTATGGGTACTCAACCAGGGCATGCCCAGCACCACCGGATACGCAGGAGAGTCAATCAGAAATAGCTGAATCATCTCCTGATGACCCCCCTGCGCACACACATCCTAAGTGGCGCAGTGACCTCCTGATCAAGCCCGCACCCAACGGACGACTATCTAGGGCATGAACGGGGAAAGGGACATCAACAGGAAGAAGGGGAATCCCTAAAGCTAAACAAAACTTCTTATCAATAAAATTCCCAGCCGCGCCTGAATCTACCAGCGCCTTATGCTGGGAATGAGGTGCTACCTGTGGAAAACGCACAGGTATACAGAAATGTGCAACAGAGAGCTCTGGGTGAGTGGGGCGCCTACTCACCTGGAAGGAATCCCCAGTGCGGGACCTGTCGTCCTCTCCCCTAGGAGGCCATCCCCAGCACCTAGCCGCGGTGTGTCCTCCCCGACCACAGTTGGTGCAGGGGATGGACCCCCTAGTAAGCCGACCCCTCCTCTCTCTAGCGCCAGCGCCCCGAGCTCCATGGGGCACGGCTCGGAGGCGCTGGAGGGTGAAATGGACGGACCCCCCTCGGGACGTCCGCGGGTAGCTAGCAGGTTATCCAGCCTGATGGACATGTCGACCAACTGGTCGAACGTGAGGCTGGTGTCCCTACAGGCCAGCTCCCGACGGACGTCCTCTCGTAGACTACATCTGTAGTGATCGACGAGAGCCCGATCATTCCACCCTGCATCTGCCGCTAGAGTACGGAATTCGAGGGCGAACTCCTGAGCACTCCTCCTCCCCTGCCGGAGGAAGACCAGTCGCTCCCCCGCCGCTTTCCCCTCCGGGGGATGGTCAAACACCGCCCTGAAGCGGCGGGAGAACTCCTCGTAGGTTATGGTGTCCGCGTCGATCCTCCTCCACTCCGCGTTGGCCCATTCCAACGCCTTCCCGGACAGGCAGGAGATCAGGGCGGACACGCTCTCATGTCCCGAGGGCGCCGGGTGCATGGTGGCCAGGTACAGCTCCACCTGGAGAAGGAAACCCTGGCACCCAGCCGCGGTTCCATCGTAAGCCCTCGGGAGCGAGAGTCGGACTCCTCGGGGTTCCGGTGCGGGAATAGGCTGACTGGCCGATGGTGCTGGCAGGGCGGGTGGTGGTGGAGGCGTCCCCCAGCCTCGGATGGTGGTGATCACCTCCTGCAGTGCGGTCCCCATCTGCAGGATCTGGTCACCTTGTTCCCGGACCCTGTCCTCCAGTGTCGCCTGGGCTGCTGCGGCTCCTGCTGATTCCATTTAAAAGGTGTGTTATTCTGTCAACGCGTGCTGTAGGTGGGTGCAGTGGTGGAATCAAACGCAGGACACAGATGGATAATCCAACAGACTTTAGTGATCGCCAAACACGGCAATAGGTCCACTCTTGCCCGAAGGCAAAATACGCACGAAGGCGAACAAAACAAAAGCGCACAAACAGGTGCGTAAATACTCCAACAGTGGAGGGAAGCTCAACCGAGCGAAATACAGGAAACACGCCCTATATACGACTGACAAAAATCAATAACACACAACACTAGACAAACACAACGAGAAACTTATAGAACACTAATTAGGCTTAAACAAGAACAGGTGTGACAACAAACAGACAAAAGCAAACGAACATGAAACATACAACGGTGGCAGCTAGTATTCCGGAGACAACGAACGCCGAAGCCTGCCCGAACAAGGGAGAGAGGCAGCCTCGGCCGAAACCGTGACACATGGACAGAGTGATACACTCTGATAGCAAAGTCCCTACCCTATTTATTTCTGCTACTATAACTCCGGCCGAGAAATAAAGAATTAAAAGGGTACAAATATGTTTTCTTTCTACTTCTGCTATGTCCGTACTGTACAAATGAGCATTCCACTTTCAATTTACTTTTGCAATAACTACAATTTCCTTTCTTGGCGAGTGTTGGAGTGATGTAAAAATGACCTTTATTTTGGAGGTAATTGTGATGCCCTGAGCAAATGTCCGATTGCAATCTCTCTCTCTCTCTCTCTCTCTCTCTCTCTCTCTCTCTCTCTCTCTCTCTCTCTCTCTCTCTCTCTCTCTCTCTCTCTCTCTCTCTCTCTCTCTCTCTCTCTCTCTCTGTGGAGAGTTGCTGGTTCAGCAAGGTTTCTTCCTGCTCCTCAACACAGCAAGGTCCTCTCTTCCCTTCCTTCCCAAGGTGTCCTCTGGGCTGCGGCCCCCTTCCTTATAATGGCATCACTTCATACACTTCCCAAACTGATCTTGTGAAGGCAGCCTTGCAGCACAGCACTAATCCCAGCCTGATAAAGGTCCCTCTCTGCCTCTCATTTCATAAGTCTTCCAGCAGAGATGAAGCTCCTACCAGATTAGATATGTCACTCCTCCCTCTCCCCTCTTCCTCTCACACAAAAGTCCTCACTCACTCACACGACCTAGGCGAGAGGAAAAGAGAGCGAGAGAATCAATTGAATTACTATTCAAGTGCAGGGGAAAAAATAAAAAGATGGAAACGGCTGGTGCACTCCACACGCCGGAGTGGAGGATGTGTGTTCCTTTTCTTTTTTCTGACAACTACAAAATAATGTATCTTTCTTTGGAGAGGTGAACTGCAGCTGTATTCAGAGGGAGGGAGTGCGTGCTGTACGTACGGGAGAGAGAAAGGTCATTTCATCTCTAATATCTGTTAAGTGTCGGGTTGAGCTGTCAGATGTGTACGAGACCCCGGCTCTGGGGCTAAACAAACACAGGAGGGAGCTAGTTAGTGTAATGGAACAGCGGGTGTGTTTGTGTGTTCTGGCCTCAGGGTCTTAGAGGAGAATAATGAAGAGGTTAGAATAGAGAATGAGGTTGGAGCTAGACAGCTTCAGCTATCAGACATCTGCCAGCGTTTTACATACTGTACAGAAATGTCATAGGATAGCTTAGTGAGTTACTTATCAACACCAGTGGTTGTTCATTGAATCATGATTCTATTGCAGACAAGACACACGTTTAGCCCTGTGTAATGTGTTCTAATTAGTGTTCTACCTTGAATTGATGATTCTAATCTAACACTGTGAATACAAAAGAACTTGATGAGTCTTAAAATGTGTCTCAATCTGACATTGTTTTATTTTGATGCAAACTGATTTCCAAATTTTGACCCTTGACCCTATCCTTGACCTTGACTCACTCTGTAATTGAGAGGTGGTAGTCTCACGCCAGTCTCATTGAAGTGTTGTGTCATATGTGTCTGATGCCCCCTCTCCATCCTCCTTCCTGGTTCTTTGTGCTGTGGACAGGGGACTTCCCCCAGATGTGGAGGCTGGTGTGTCTAAACCGTCTAGTTCTTTCACAATATCCACCTCGTCCTCTCACAAGCCTTTTGATCAAAGCTGAAGCAGACTGACAACAAACCCTGTGTCCATGGCCCTGTCATTGTGGTAGTAAAAATACCCTACTAGGTACTTTTTCGTGAGGATATTTATATCCTTATGTTGTGTGAAATGTATGTTTTGATCTGAAAGAGCATGACAACCTTTTTTATTTTTGACCACCAGAGAATTTTGACTCATTTCTTTAGTACTAATACATAATCATTTATTCAATGTATGGTCATTTTCATGTTTAATTATTAGGCTACGTGTTAATTCTCGTCTTCGGTCTCTCATAGACATTTTCTCCATTGAGAAAGGGAAAAAATAAACACCACACTCACACAAAGCAAAATGCTCTTTTTGTCTGTGTTTTTTCCTGTAAAATTAATTTATCCCCACTGAAGTCACAGCTACAAATGTATTGTTGTGAGGAGGGGAATATTTCCACAGCGTCTAGTTCATTTCACCAGCGTGTACCGCATACACCTGAAGCCTCCCTCTCTGAATTCCTCTGTTGCCTTTTATTGTGGCACTATTTCATTTCATTTGAAATCCCACATATCCCACAGCCCTGTCTTCTCTCACAATGGACATGCAAATGATAGCAATCCTGCAAAGAAATTCAAAGTGCCTCGCTTTATACAAAAATACTGTTAAACATATCCCTTTGGGGGTACACTTCCCTTCTCAACTCAACAGCTTAATTGAGTTAATGTAAGAATTTCAATTGGAATAATTTTGTATGCGGTACATGTATGTTTTTTGGGGAAAGAAGTTCAACTACAATATTTGACTGATGTCGAGTTGTGAGAATATCATTAGCGAATGTATATATATATTTTTATCTTGACGGTCAAACCCTCCCACACCTTGAGTTACCTCAACAGCCGCAACCGCAGAGCGATCTATAACGTCTGGCAGTTCTAGGATTCCCATGGTGATGCGTAGGAGCAATTTTGATTTATTTATTTTTCTGCTTGGTCACCAATAATTGTGAAACTTCAGCTAGTTTGTCTGCACTCGACACTGAAGCTGGCCAGGCATCGCCTTTCCCCCCAGGTTTGAATGTGCTGTGTGCTTTGATAATAAATGGAGAGAGCTCAGGTGACCAGACTCTGCAGGAACACACAGGTAATGGAGAGGTGATACTGAAACACCCACCATCTGATCCTAAAATGTTAAACGTATTTTTGGGAAGGAACGTGTTACCCAATCTGTTGTATTAATTCTGTAATTGCAGTGTCACAGTCACTGTAATGTTGTCTCGTATTCCAACACATTCTTTAGCCACTAGGGCCAAGGGAGCCTAGGGTTATTTTTGTCTGGTAGCTCATCCAAGGGCAATGAGTTAAATTTGTCCTGATTGTGGTGCTGAGGTGCCATAGGGCTTGAACCCCGCCATGGCTGCTTGCAGCTACATTTTAATGTTTCACTCTCTCCTTGTCTCATAAGGACTGTTTTGAAAGGTCGGGATGGTGAAACAGCAGTTAACATTTGATCAGTGGTGGGGCATAAATGGTGTAATCTGAATATCTAATACGTTTTTTTTGGGGCTATTTTCATAGGGCTGCAAATAACCCAGATCATTTTTAATAACATTCTTTTATCATAAGTAACCTAGATCATTAAGCCAGAAATATCTTCTGTGGAGTTGATTGTCGGAGGCATTGCCAGAACATTGTTTTCCGGACCAATTTCCCTCGGATTTCAATGCACTACTAAATGTTGAAGCCGTACAAACAAACAAAACAAAGGGAAAAATCCTGCTTTGCTTTTGTTTGTTTGTTGTATTTGGAGTTTGCACATAGATTAAACATGGTAAATGAATCTGTTAATTAAAGAGGTGTGTGTGAGTGTAGGCATTGCTTTATCCACTTGTTTGTCTCAGATGAAAGGAGCAGATTTTGTATTACGCAGGCAGAAGGAGTGGGATCTTGCTCTGTGCAACATAGCTGCATGTTTACAATGCTCTCCCAAGGGGTTCCCTCTCTCTGTTGTTCTTCAGCCCATTTGCAAGAGGAGAATTAAAATAGCCCACCACTAGCAACCAGCTCAGGAAAAAGTGAATCCACGGACACACACTGAATATTGTCTATGGCTAGAACCACTGGGCTTTGGTTTAGGCCTGTTGGGATACTGGGATACATACTAATTAACAGAGTCAACACACACACACACTTTACATGTCAAAACAATGAAATGTTACACAGACCTGTGTGGCTTTGCACAAAGGAAAAGGTATATATTTAAAACAGTAGGTATTATAGCCTTTTAATTGTGTCAGTTTCATAACATTAATTCAGGGTAATCAAACCAACAGGCACTGGCACACCCATCCTCCTGTATAACAGTGTCTTCCCACTGTATTCTATAGCAGTCAGAAAGGAGATGAATCACATTCAATGGCAGTAGGCCTACACACGTCGATTACACCTTCATGCATCAAAAATAAGGACACAGTGATGAAGGATTACAGGGGACTCAGCTATCAGTGTCATACAGTCATTGGCCCCACATAAAGAGGTATGTTAAATTGTTGAATAAAGATGAAAAGAGATTGGAATAGTGTGTTAAATGAGCTTCCCCTGGTACACTTCACATGATGCTCTGTGAGGCTGAGATAGTGACCTTTATAATCAAAGCATATGCTAATTACAGTGATATTATTAGACATGTGTTGAAAGCGGCTGTGCTATCTCCAAGCCTGCACCGAATTAGCAAATCAGGGTAGTTTTACTAAAAAGGTGGACCTATACAGTAAATGTCACATGGTCACTACTGTTGTTTTCCCCCTCCTCTTTCTCTCTAATTTTTCTCGTTCTGTTTTTCGCTTGTTCTCTCTCTCTCTCTTTCTCTCTCGTTCTTTCTCCAAGCTATTTTGCATCTCGCTCTCTCATTCTCTCTATCTCCACCTCTCTCTCCATCTTTCTCTATTTATCTCACAACACTCGCTATCTCTCTCTCTCTCACACACACACACACACACACACACACACACACACACACACACACACACACACACACACACACACACACACACACACACACACACACACACACACTCTCCACAACCCTCTCACTGTGTAAGTGTGGGTTGAGCTAAAGGGAACAATATACTGTGGTTAAGTTACTTTTGTTGGGGGGCTATCCTACAGAGTCTGTCCCCTAGCCTCCCCTCATCCCACCCTCTCCTTCCCTGACCCCTGGTTTAAAAACACAGCCATTTGGATAGGCAAAACACACACACACACTATGAATATTTATCAATGTGCCACCTCTGCAAGGTACACCACTCGAGCCAACGCATGAGTAATCGATTTTCTGCAGTGTGTTTTACATTTCATTTGCCGCTTGCATTTTTCCCTTGTTCTCCTCCTCCTCCCCTCTCCCTCCCCCTCTTTCTCTCTTTCTCCCCATCTATGAATTTGCATAGAAATAATCTTTGGGTGCGTCATGTTCAGAGGGCGTCCAAACGTTACCTAAGCGGGACCATGGGGACACGGAGAGAGAGTAGGGTGAAAGGCCTTACGGCATCAACACATACCCCTTCTCCGGCATTACCCACTCCTTCTTCATTTGCTTTTCTCCCTCTCTCTTTTCTGCCATCCAACTTTCAATTCCTTGCTTCATTCGTTGTTGGGCAATACCTTGTTGTACATCTCAGCTCTCTCTCTCTCTCTCTCTCTCTCTCTCTCTCTCTCTCTCTCTCTCTCTCTCTCTCTCTCTCTCTCTCTCTCTCTCTCTCTCTCTCTCTCTCTCGCTCTCTCTCTCTCTCGCTCTCAAAAGGGTGACTGCAACATTGACTTACATTGTCATAAGCGTAGTATAAAAACATGTAAGTCAATGTTGCAGTCACCCTTTTGTCAGGGGTTTCTTGTGTTACAAACAAAGCTCTAAATCTTTTGAAATAACCAACTACATTTCTCTACTCATTCTTGGAAAGTCAACATGAGGCCATTCCTCAGAGCCCAAAGTTCCAGTCAATGTACAGGATAGAGAAACACTCTGCCCTAAAGTTCAGCAACAAAGTGGAGAGAGAGAGAGAGAGAGAGAGAGAGAGAGAGAGAGAGAGAGAGAGAGAGAGAGAGAGAGAGAGAGAGAGAGAGAGAGAGAGAGAGAGAGAGAGAGAGAGAGAGAGAGAGAGAGAGAGAGGAGGGGTAACTTACATTGTCATAAGCGTAGTATAAATAATTGTAAGTTACCCCCTCCTCTCTCTCTCTCGCTCTCTCTCTCTCTCTATTTTCTTTTCTTTTTCTTTCTCTATCTCTCAGACACAAAGACACACAACACACACACACGGCAGGGCTGAATTGAATGGACCAGCATGGAGTTGGCCAATTACATCACTGCCCCAATTAAAATAAAACAACAGGACTCTTTCAAACCGTCCTACAGGGGGAGAGGAAGAGAAAGAGATAGAGATAGAAAGAGGTAGAAAAAACACAATCAAGTCAGATCGTCATGATGTTCATTTTAATTAAAAAATTGGATTCGCAGCAATTAACTCCAAACTAGTCCCCTGTGGCTCAATGAAGGGGGAGACGATTGGTTCTCTGTTTCTTAGCAACTCTCACAATGTATTCCATGACACGCTAATCCTGCTCTAACCAACACTCACTGTTTTCATTTTTAATTGAATACTTGACTTAACTGAATTACTTTTACTTGGGCACTTCTGAAATGCAGCAGCCAGGATTCCATATCAAAGGACAAACCAATACTTTTTTACATTTATCTCATTTATTTTGATCGATTTTCATTGCATTGTTGAAAGTATGATGAGATGCAGGTCTGTTATCTTGTGGCTTTTTCTGAAATACAGTGGGGAAAAAAAGTATTTAGTCAGCCACCAATTGTGCAAGTTCTCCCACTTAAAAAGATGAGAGAGGCCTGTCATTTTCATCATAGGTACACGTCAACTATGACAGACAAAATTAGAAAAAAAATTCCAGAAAATCACATTGTAGGATTTTTAATGAATTTATTGGCATATGATGGTGGAAAATAAGTATTTGGTCAATAACAAAAGTTTCTCAATACTTTGTTATATACCCTTTGTTGGCAATGACACAGGTCAAACGTTTTCTGTAAGTCTTCACAAGGTTTTCACACACTGTTGCTGGTATTTTGGCCCATTCCTCCATGCAGATCTCCTCTAGAGCAGTGATGTTTTGGGGCTGTCGCTGGGCAACACAGACTTTCAACTCCCTCCAAAGATTTTCTATGGGGTTGAGATCTGGAGACTGGCTAGGCCACTCCAGGACCTTGAAATGCTTCTTACGAAGCCACTCCTTCGTTGCCCGGGCGGTGTGTTTGGGATCATTGTCATGCTGAAAGACCCAGCCACGTTTCATCTTCAATGCCCTTGCTGATGGAAGGAGGGTTTCACTCAAAATCTCACGATACATGGCCCCATTCATTCTTTCCTTTACACGGATCAGTCGTCCTGGTCCCTTTGCAGAAAAAACAGACCCAAAGCATGATGTTTCCAACCCCATGCTTCACAGTAGGTATGGTGTTCTTTGGATGCAACTCAGCATTCTTTGTCCTCCAAACATGACGAGTTGAGTTTTTACCAAAAAGTTATATTTTGGTTTCATCTGACCATATGACATTCTCCCAATCCTCTTCTGGATCATCCAAATGCACTTCAGACGGGCCTGGACATGTACTGGCTTAAGCAGGGGGACACGTCTCGCACTACAGGATTTGAGTCCCTGGCGGCGTAGTGTGTTACTGATGGTTGGCTTTGTTACTTTGGTCCCAGCTCTCAGCAGGTCATTCACTAGGTCCCCCGTGTGGTTCTGGGATTTTTGCTCACCGTTCTTGTGATCATTTTGACCCCACGGGGTGAGATCTTGCATGGAGCCCCAGATCGAGGGAGATTATCAGTGGTCTTGTATGTCTTCCATTTCCTAATAATTGCTCCCACAGTTGATTTCTTCAAACCAAGCTGCTTACCTGTTGCAGATTCAGTCTTCCCAGCCTGGTGCAGGTCTACAATTTTGTTTTTGGTGTCCTTTGAAAGCTCTTTGGTCTTGGCCATTGTGAAGTTTGGAGTGTGACTGTTTGAGGTTGTGGACAGGTGTCTTTATACTGATAACAAGTTCAAACAGGTGCCATTAATACAGGTAACGAGTGGAGGACAGAGGAGCCTCTTAAAGAAGAAGTTACAGGTCTGTGAGAGCCAGAAATCTTGCTTGTTTGTAGGTGACCAAATACTTATTTTCCACCATAATTTGCAAATAAATTCATTAAAAATCCTACAATGGGATTTTCTGGATTTTTTTTTCTCAATTTGTCTGTCATAGTTGACGTGTACCTATGATGAAAATTACAGGCCTCTCTCATCTTTTTAAGTGGGAGAACTTGCACAATTGGTGGCTGACTAAATACTTTTTTGCCCCACTGTACATGTTGTAGTTTGTGGTTGAACACCAATAGTCATCTCTGCAGTGGCACCAACATATATTTCATTATTTTATGTACAGTGGGGAGAACAAGTATTTGATACACTGCCGATTTTGCAGGTTTTCCTACTTACAAAGCATGTAGAGGTCTGTAATTTTTTATCATAGGTACACTTCAACTGTGAGAGACGGAATCTAAAACAAAAATCCAGAAAATCACATTGTATGATTTTTAAGTAATTAATTTGCATTTTATTGCATGACATAAGTATTTGATACATCAGAAAAGCAGAACTTAATATTTGGTACAGAAACCTTTGTTTGCAATTACAGAGATCATATGTTTCCTGTAGGTCTTGACCAGGTTTGCGCACACTGCAGCAGTGATTTTGGCCCACTCCTCCATACAGACCTTCTCCAGATCCTTCAGGTTTCGGGGCTGTCGCTGGGCAATACGGACTTTCAGCTCCCTCCAAAGATTTTCTATTGGGTTCAGGTCTGGACTGGATAGGCCACTCCAGGACCTTGAGATGCTTCTTACGGAGCCACTCCTTAGTTGCCCTGGCTGTGTGTTTCGGGTCGTTGTCATGCTGGAAGACCCAGCCACGACCCATCTTCAATGCTCTTACTGAGGGAAGGAGGTTATTGGACAAGATCTCGCGATACATGGCCCCATCCATCCTCCCCTCAATACGGTGCAGTCGTCCTGTCCCCTTTGCAGAAAAGCATCCCCAAAGAATGACGTTTGCACCTCCATGCTTCATTTTTTTACATTTACATTTTAGTCATTTAGCAGACGCTCTTATCCAGAGCGACTTACAGTTAGTGAATACATTTATTTTTTTATACTTGCCCCCCGTGGGAATCAAACCCACAACCCTGGCATTGCAAACGCCATGCTCTATCAACTGAGCTACATCCCTGCCGGCCATTCCCTCCCCTACCCTGGACAACGCTGGGCCAATTGTGCGCCGCCCATGAGTCTCCCGGTCGCGGCCGGCTGCGACAGAGCCTGGATTCGAACCAGGATCTCTAGTGGCACAGTTAGCACTGCGATGCAGTGCCTTAGACCACTGCGCCACTCAACTTCATGGTTGGGATGGTGTTCTTGGGGTTGTACTCATCCTTCTTCTTCCTCCAAACACGGCGAGTGGAGTTTAGACCAAAAAGCTAAATTTTTGTCTCATCAGACCACATGACCTTCTCCCATTCCTCCTCTGGATCATCCAGATGGTCATTGGCAAACTTCAGATGGGCCTGGACATGCGCTGGCTTGAGCAGGGGGACCTTGCGTGCGCTGCAGGATTTTAATCCATGACGGCGTAGTGTGTTACTAATGGTTTTCTTTGAGACCAGCTCTCTTCAGGTCATTGACCAGGTCCTGCCGTGTAGTTCTGGGCTGATCCCTCACCTTCCTCATGATCATTGATGCCCCACGAGGTGAGATCATGCATGGAGCACCAGACCGAGGTTGATTGACCGTCATCTTGAACTTCTTCCATTTTCTAATAATTGCGCCAACAGTTGTTCCCTTCTCACCAAGCTGCTTGCCTATTGTCCTGTAGCCCATCACAGCCTTTTGCAGGTCTACAATTTTATCCCTGATGTCCTTACACAGCTCTCTGGTCTTGGCCATTGTGGAGAGGTTGTAGTCTGTTTGATTGAGTGTGTGGACAGGTGTCTTTTATACAGGTAACGAGTTCAAACAGGTGCAGTTAATACAGG